>NW_028147674.1:0-4997 GCF_008360975.1 Lichenostomus cassidix
ATAGCTGACCTCTCCGAGCATGTGATCCCAAAACCCAGATAAGGAATTCCTCGGGGGCTCTGGTGGAACGGCTCAGAGCTGTCTGTGAACATCCAGCTCCTTCTCCCCTTCTCACACCGACAACATTGCAAAAAGCAAAAGCTCCATCCAGAGCTCACCGAGGAAATCAAGGGGCATTTTTGTTTTATTCTCTCCAGTACCGGGAGGGTTGGAGCAGAGAGTGATGGAGAGCATTACCGGAGATGAAAAAGGCACTGAGGGCTCAGATGTCTCTGTTCAAAGGGAGGCAGAGCCTGTGATGCACAGGAACTCCTCGTGGCTCAATTGCTGCAGAGTCAGGAGGCCAGGCCAGGAGGAGGGGATGGGGTGGCTCGAGTGGGGCTGAGCCTGGTGACCTCAGCAGGAGAGGCACGACGGCCCCATGAGAGGGTTCTGAGTGAAAAAAAAAACAGAGGAGAATCTCTCCTGGTTCCAGTTGTGGGTTCTGAGTGAACAAAAACCAAGGGAGAATCTCTCCCAGCCCCATTTGAGAGTTCTGAGTAAAAAAAAAACAAAGGGAGAATCTCTCCCAGCCCAATCTGAGAGTTCTGAGTGAAAAAAAAAAATCAAAGGGAGAATCTCTCCCAGCCCCACTTGAAAGTTCTGAGTGAACGAAAACCCAGAGGAGAATCTCTCTTGCCCCCATTTGAGAGTGCTGAGTGAAAAAAAAACCCTAAGGGACAATCTCTCCCAGCCCCATGTGAGGGTTCTGACTGAACAAAAACCAGAGGGAGAATCTCTCCCAGCCCCATGTGAGGGTTCTGAGTGAACAAAAACCAAGGGAGAATCTCCCCTGGCCCAATTTAAGAGTTCTGAGTAAAAAAGAAACCCAAGGGACAATCTCTCCCAGACCCATTTGAGGGTTCTGAGTGAACAAAAACCAAGGGAGAATCTCTCCCAGCCCAATCTGAGAGTTCTGAGTGAAAAAAAAAACCACAAAGGGACAATCTCTCCCAGCCCCACTTGAAAGTTCTGAGTGAACGAAAACCCAGAGGAGAATCTCTCCTGGCCCAATTTGAGAGTTCTGAATGAAAAAAACCAAAGGGAGAATCTCTCCCAGCCTCATTTGAGGGCTCTAAATGAAAAAAAAACAGAGGAGAATCTCTCCCAGCCCCACTTGAGGGTTCTAAGTGAACAAAAAACAGAGGAGAATCTCTCCTGCCCCCACTTGAGGGCTCTGAGTGAACAAAACCAGAGGAGAATCTCTCCCTGTCTGCACCAGCCCTACCCAAGGAGGTTTGAGGGACAAAGGGGTTCTTTCCTCCAACAGCCCCTCAGTGGCTGAGCCCCAGAGCCCCTGCTCAGGACCAGCTTTTCCTTCTCCCTGTTTCATCCTCTCTCAGCTTTTCCTTCTCCCCAGTTTATTCTCTCTGTTTTTCCTTCTCCCCAGTTTATTCTCTCTGTTTTTCCTTCTCCCTGTTTATTCTCTCTCAGTTTTTCCTTCTCCCCAGTTCCTTCCCCCTCTCTGGCAGAGGAGCTGTGGGAAGGAACCAGAGCAGAGCTGTCCCCACCACACCTCTGCCCTGACCCCACTGCCCTCCTGCCCTGGGGACACCCAAACACTGTCACCCTGTCCCCAGGGACACCCAAACATGGTCACTCTGTCCATGCGGACACCCAAACACTGCCACCATGTCCCCAAGGACACACAAACACCGTCACTCTGTCCCCAGGGACACCCAAACACTGCCACCCTGTCCCCAGGGACACCCAAACACTGTCACCCTGTCCCCAGGGACACCCAAACACTGCCACCCTGTCCCCAGGGACACCCAAACACTGCCACCCTGTCCCTAAGGACACCCAAACACTGCCACCCTGTCCCCAGGGACACCCAAACGCTGTCACCCTGTCCCCAGCAGCAGCTCTGACAGCAAAACCTCTCAGCACAGCCCAGAAGGACCTGGGGAAGCTCCAACCCTGCCTTGTCCTGTTTCACAGCCTCTTCTGGAGCAGAAGAATTTCCAGAATTTCCAGAAAATCCAGAATTCCCAGAAAATCCAGAATTTCCAGAATATCCAGAATTTCCTTCCAAGCCTCCCAAACTAGTCTCTCCTGTCACCACCAGTGTCCCACCATCCCTTTCCCAGTCCCCATCCTGCTTTCTTTCCTAATTAGGATTTCCCTTCCAGCTTTGGCCTTTGGAGTTAATTGGTTACACATCATTAATTTCCCCCTGTAAACTTTTCCAACACTTCCCTTCCCGGGATGTTGGAGAGTCCAGCAATTAACTCCTCTCATCTCCCTTCCCCTGCTGCCACCTCTCCGTGCTCCCAGTTTTGTTATTCCACTTTTTTTTAACTGGCATTTGTTAGCTCCTGACAGCCAGTGGCACCGTGTGAATGATTGTCTCTCATTAATTAATAGTTTTACATTAGGAAAAAAAGAAGGGATGAGCATCTGGAGGGGAAAAGCAGAGCACGAGAACTAAAAATACAGCTCTGGCTGTCTCGCTGTCAATGCATGGGGTGATGAAATATTGCTCTTAGGAGACAGCTAATTAAAAATGGGGGTTTGGAATGAAATAAATTATCGGCTGCTCTTATTTTTGTGGAGATCAAACCCGAGCTGAGCTCGGAGTTCTAAGGTCAGGGGGTTGCAAGTCATTGCAGCAGGAATGGGAGAGAATCATGGAGTGTCCTGAACTGGGAGGGAATCGTGAGGATTATTGAAGTTCAGCTTCTCTTCCTGCTCAGGACATCCCAATAGTCCTGCCAGGGATTGGGAGAGGAAGCTGGGGAAGGAAAATGGTGAAAAAAAATTTGCAAAAAAAAAATGAAATGATTTGGGTTGGAGGGACCTTGAAGTTTATCCAGTTCCAATCCTGACACTTTTCCACCATCCCAGGTTGCTCCAAACCCCATCCAACCTGGCCTTGGACACTCCAGGGATCCAGGGGCAGCACAGCTTCTCTGGGAATTCCATCCCAGGCCTTCCCACCCTCCCAGGGAGGAATTCCTTCCCAAAATCCCATCCAAAGTTCCCTAGCCTGACACAGATGTGCCCTGCAGGTCTGAGTGGGAACATCAGGTGTTCCCAAATCCCTGTGACACTGGGACAGAGTCCTTGTCCTGGGATTCTGCCAGAGGAAAACCACCATCCAACCCCACCTGCACCACTTCAGCCATTCTCTGAAAAGTGATCCAAAAAAACTGATCCAAACCCTTCCCAGGTCCTGTTTTATGTACAAAAGGCTGTGGAAAAACTGGGAAATCAGGAGACTGAGGAAATCAATGAATCCACAAGCACACAGAGATGTTCTCTGATTTCACAGATATTCCCCCTGGAGGAACCACTGGGACAGGCAGGAATCCATGGATTGCATCCCTGATATCCCATTTTGGTTCCTCAAACCACACCTGAATGCCTGGCTGTCCCTGTCAGGTAGAAAACCAGCCTGGAGTTACGTTAGAGAAGAATTAATTAACACCGAGATAAAAACGAGCTGCTGGATTCAGCCATAGTTTACAAGGACATAAAATGATAAATTAACCGAGTTTGAAACGGAAATTGCACATGGTAATTACATGATTTATATTACACAAATAATGAATTAATATTAATTAATTCCAGAGATCTGGGTTCTGTTCTCCTGGCAGCACAGTTGCTGTGCCAAAAAGACTTTCATCATTCCATCTTGGTTTGTTCAAACCACTTTCCTCTAATCCTCTCCTTACTGGGACCATTCAGGATTCCAAACTCTTCAGGAGAATCCCATTTTTCTTGTTTCCTAAATCCAAATATTTAGAGAGCACCTTGAGACAATCTCAGCGGAACAGACGCTCCAGTTTCAGAACCTGGGAGGGTTTGAAATAGTTCTTCATTTTTCCTTCACAGAAAAAGGCATTAAAGAGTGAAACACCACACAGGAAAAAACACAAATCCAGTGAATCCCAATGGATTTCGTTGGCTCCATTTCCCCATGGATTGATCACTGAAGAGCTGAACTCATGGGACTCGGAATATTCTGTGATTCCAATTCTTGTTCATGGATTTCCGGTTGGATCACTGGGATAACAGACATGCTGATATTAAATCCCTCTGATATTAAATCAGGATTCCCACAGTGCCATTCCCTCGGGATTCTGATGGCTCCCAACGCCATGGATCAGCCCAGCAGAGCCAGAACAGCAGCACCACACTCATGGTGAGTCCAGAAGAGGAAATGCTCCTCACCAGGGATATTTTGGTGTCATTCAGAGCATTCCAATGGATTTCGTTGGCTCCATTTCCCCATGGATTGATCACTGAAGAGTTGAACTCATGGGACTGGGAATATCCTGTGCTTCCATGATTCTTGTTCATGGATTTCCAGTTGGATCACTGGGATGACCGATATATATATTAAATCAGGATTCCCACAGTGCCATTCCCTCGGGATTCTGGATCAGCTCACCAGAGCCAGAACAGCAGCACCACACTCATGGTGCACCCAGAAGAGGAAATGCTCCTCACCAGGGATATTTTGGTGTCATTCAGAGCATTCCAATGGATTTCGTTGGCTCCATTTCCCCATGGATTGATCACTGAAGAGTTGAACTCATGGGACTGGGAATATCCTGTGCTTCCATGATTCTTGTTCATGGATTTCCAGTTGGATCACTGGGATGACCGATATATATATTAAATCAGGATTCCCACAGTGCCATTCCCTCAGAATTCCGATGGCTCCCAACGCCATGGATCAGCTCACCAGAGCCAGAGCAGCAGCACCACAATCATGGTGAGTCCAGAAGAGGAAATGCTCCTCACCAGGGGTATTTTGGTGCCATTCAGAGCATTCCAATGGATTTCATTGGCTCCATTTCCCCATGGATTGATCACTGAAGAGTTGGACTCATGGGACTGGGAATATCGTCTGATTCCATGATTCTTGTTCATAGATTTCCAGTTGGATCACTAGGATGACTGATATATATATTAAATCAGGATTCCCTCAGTGCCATTCCCTCAGAATT
>NW_028147675.1:0-4986 GCF_008360975.1 Lichenostomus cassidix
TCAGAGCTGTGGCTGAAGCTCTTCCCACATTCCCCACACTCGTAGGGTCTCTCCCCAGTGTGGATGCGCCGGTGACTGATGAGGGTGGAGTTCTGCTTGAAGCCTTTCCTGCAGTCAGGGCAGCGGAAAGGCCTCTCCTGTGTGTGAATCCGCTGGTGCAGGAGGAGATGGGAGCTGGTCTGAAACCTCTTCCCACACTCTGAACACTCATAGGGCCTCTCCCCAGTGTGGATCCTCTTGTGACGGATCAGGTCAGAGCTCTCGCTGAAGCTCTTCCCACACTGCCCACACTCATAGGGTCTCTCCCCTGTGTGGATGCGCCGGTGCCTGATGAGGTGGGAGTTGTGCTTGAAGCCCTTTTTGCAGTTGGAGCAGTGGAAGGGCCTCTTCTCTGTGTGAATCTGCTGATGACTGAGGAGATGGGAGCTGGTCTGAAACCTCTTCCCACACTCAGAACACTCATAGGGTCTCTCCCCTGTGTGGATCCTCTTGTGACGGATCAGGGTGGAGCTCCGGCTGAAGCTCTTCCCACATTCCACACACTCATAGGGCTTCTCCCCAGTGTGGATCCGATGGTGGTCCATAAGCTTGGAGATCTTTCTGAAGCTCTTCCCACATTCCCCACACTCGTAGGGCTTCTTGGTCACATGAAGCTTCTCAGC
Organism: Lichenostomus cassidix; assembly: GCF_008360975.1. NCBI lineage: Eukaryota > Metazoa > Chordata > Aves > Passeriformes > Meliphagidae > Lichenostomus > Lichenostomus cassidix. The sequence continues at coordinate 663 of NW_028147675.1, forward strand.
AATCTCCAGCTCAAAACTCCGGCTGAAACTCTGATTGCCTTCCTGGCACAGGATGGGTCTTTGCTCTTCACAGCACCCTGGGCTGTGTTTGCAGCCCCTCCTTGTGCAGCATCTCCAGGGCTTTTCCTCCAGGTTGGATCCTGGGTCATGGAGCTGCTCAAAGTGGCCTCTTCCATGAAGTTCTGCTGCAATGATTTCTCCTCCCTGGTCTCTGCCTTCAGCTCCTTGCCTGGGGCAAAAAGGACAAGGAGAGGATTTGGGATTTGCCTCTGTGCCAGGGGGAAGGGGAAGGAGATCCCCCCAGTCCATCCCCAGCAGAACAGAGTCAGCAGCAGGGTTGTCCTGCAGCCAGGGGCAGTGCTGGGCTGGGAGATGGAGGAGAAGAGAGGGGGAAAGGGGCAGTGACTTCCTCCTCACCTGCCTGGCTGTCCCTGGGCATCTTCCTTTTCCTCACAGCCTTCTCCTCCATCCAGCCAAGATCTGGGAATGGGAAATCCTGGTTGAGGGGAAAACAAGGGGTGACTTATTTTACATTGTGTTTGAAGGTCACCCTTTCAGATTGCATCTCTAGAAGTCATTGTGCATCTGAGGTCCATAAAATCCTCCAGATCACAAAGATTCAGCACCAAAAAACACTTCTAGCAGTTCCCTGTCTCTGGTCTGTCCACTTTGGGGTTCTGGGCCTCCCCACTGTCAGGGCTGCAGGGGTCCCATGTATACTGGGGGTCCCCACTCTCCAGCATCCCCACTCCCCCCAGACTACTGGGGGTCCCAGGAATCCCAGGGGTTCCCCCTTGCCAAATTCCCCATTCTGGGGGTCTCCTCTCTCTGCAGTCCTGCTGAGGGAAGCCTGGGGTTTTGGGGGTCCCAGGGATCCTCTCTCCCGTCTCTTTCCAGGCTGCCAGGGCTCTTGGTGGTCCCCCCTCTGGGGGTCCCCATTTGTCAGAGACTGAAATAGTTCATGCCTCAAACATTGATATAAAGTTTTGCTCATTAGAACAAAAACTGTATAAAGAAGCTACAATCAAAGAAGCCTCCCTGAAGATACCTGACTGGGACTTTGGACTGAAAGTCAAACTGCTGAGATTAGATAAAGGGAAACCTATTGTTCAGTCATCTCAGGCTGAGGGAAAGGAATGCATCCACAAAGGCCAAAGCCACCAGCTGCTCTGAGAATCATCCCTGGCTGACTTTGGAGTGAGGGCAGAGCACAGCTCACAGAAGCCAGGTTTCTGTGAGCACAGCTCACCTCCAGCCGAGGTGGAGGAGGTTGGGGGTGCATGGTGTAACCTCTGGTCAGAGGCAATAAACACACATCCTCCGTTACACAAACTGTCCAGCTGTGGAACTCCCAACCCCACAAGCCACATCCACGGGACTTTCACGTGAGAGGCAGCTGAGGGGGAGTCACAATCCATCAAAGACCCCCAAATGCTAGGCTTTGCACCACAGGAGTGCACGTGATGCAAGCAGAGTCTGCTGCTAGAGACTGCCCCCTGCCCCGGGGGGACATGCCTGGACATTGCCACCTGGCCTGAGTCCATATAAACCCATGGCATTCTGTGCTTTCGGGGGACCATCACCACTGAGAAGAGCAGCTGGAGAGGATCAATGCAACATTGTTGGGATCCAGGATGGTGATATTTTCTTTTTTGTCTCTGTCCTCTTTCTGTCCCCCCACCTCTTTTCCTACTTCTCTTTTCTCTCTTCTTCTCTCTCTCTCTTATTTATTATCAAATAAAACTCATACTATTGACTGGCATATGGTCTCGTTTGCACCTTAATTCGGGCAGAGGTATTTCCAAAGAACCTTCCTTACTGGACTATAACACCATTTTAGGGTCCCAGTGGTCCCCCCTCCAGGCTGCCAGGGGTTCCCCAGCTCTGCTATCACCCCTCTAAGTTGTCCCCTCCCATGGCTCTCCCGGGGGGCCCCAAAACCAGTGTCCCCCATCACCCCACCTCCTGCCAGGGCCTCTGCCAGCACCGCTATCAGGACCCCCCAGAAACACCTCCCAGGGACCCCCCAATGTGTCCCTGAGGAGCATTTGCATAACCTGACTGGGGTTACTGAGCCCATTTGGGAGGAAACTGGGGACACATCGAGAGCAACTGGCATCAACTGGGAGCTACTGGAACCATGCTGAGGGAGACTGAGACCACAACTGGGGCAACTGGCATCATGCTGGGAGAAACTGGGACAACACTTTGGGACACTGACTGAAACTGGGACCGTGCTGGAGGCAACTGGGAGTAACTGGGATCATTGTGAGGGAACTAGAACCTTACTGGGGCAGCTGGGAGTGCCTGGGAATGACTATGACCATGCTGAGGGCAACTGGGATATACTGGGAGTGTCTGTAACCAAACTGGGCTGGCTGGAATCACACTGGGAACAGTTGGGACCATGCTGGGGACAACTGGGAGCAAGTGAGAGTATCTGGGACCACAGTGGGCATGACTGGGAACCTGCTGAGAGGGACTTGAACTATACCAGGGGCCACTGGGATTATACTGGGAGAAACTGGGAACAAATGGAACTATGCTGGGGCAACTGGGATCATACTGGGATCAGAGTGGAAGCAGCTGGCCTCATGCTGGGGGACACTGGGATCACACTCAGATGACTGGAATCTTACTGGGATTTACTGGGAGTGGCTATGGGCAACTGGAATCATGCTGAAGGTAACTGGGAGGAAGTGGGAATGACTGCAAGCATGCTGGGGGCAACTGGGATATACTGGGAGAGACAGGGAGACATGGGGATCACACTGGAGACTACTGGGATCATGATGGAATTGACAAGGAGCAACTGGGATCCCACTGGGGGCCACTGCCATCGTACTGGGAGGGACTGGGATCACACTGGGATTATAGTGGGTGTCAGTGGACCCTGACTGGGGTTTGCAGAGAGCTACTAGGCCCACGCTGGGAGCCAGTTGGGGATACACTGGGAGCAACTGGGAATGACAAGGTGCATGCTGCTGACAACTGGGATGTACTGGCAGTGACTGGGATAATCCTAGGGACAACTGAACCATGCTGAGGTAACTGGGAGTGCCTGGGAGTGACTATAAGAATGCACATGGCAACTGGGATATACTGGGAGTGTGTGTGAGACCATGCAGGTGGTGGCTGGGACCATACTGGGAGTGATGAGGAAAATGGAACCACTCGGGGCAGGGGGGCAACTCATACTGGGGGACTCATACTGGGAGCAGCCACTTGCAGGACCCGGGAGTTCTGAACCCCTTTCCCGGCCATCCCGCCCCTCCAGCCCCCAGATTCCCCTGCCGGGTGTCCCAGCAATCCCAGGCATTCCCCCTCGCAGACTCCCCGCTCCGAGCTTCTGGGGGTCTCCTCTCCCTGGGGTTCTGAAGAGAAGCCGCGGCTCCCGCAGGTCCCCAAAACCGGTGTGTCCCCAATCCCGCCCCGCTCCGGCGCGGTCACCACGTGGCCCCGGGCAGAGCTTGGAGGGCCCGGGCAGAGCCCAACCCCCACCGCGGGGAGACCCGCATCCCCCCGCCCCCCATCGGGGCTCTGCCGGCACCGCCACCGGGACCCCCAAAAACACCTCCCGGGGAACCCCCCATGTCCCCCCGAGGGGCATTTGCAGCTCGGCTTTGGAGTCCCGAAAACTCCAAACATCCCACAAAAAACCCCAAACCCAGGGATTCATCCGGATATTTGGGGCGAGCTCCCCCTCCCCGCTCACCTGCGGGATGGGGGCGGCGATGGTCCAGGGGGGCTGCGAATTCAGGGAATCCCAGACCGCGTGGCTCCTGCCCGATCCTCCTTTGTCCTTTTTCCCTCCACTTCCTCCCGCTCCTCCCCCTCTGTCTCTCCTCCTCCTTCTCCGCCCTAATCCCACCTCCTTCTCCTCCTTTCCCCAATCCCTTCTCCCGCTCCTCCTACTACCATCTCTTCCCGAGCTCCTCCTTCCTCCCTCCTTCTCTTCCCTCCCCCCTCCTCCTCTTTCCCCATTCCCCGAAGTCCATCAAGCCCGTGGGAAGGTCGGGAATGGAGCCGGGACAGTGCGGTGGTTTGGGATATTCAAACCCACATTTCCTCCCCTCTTCTCATTTTTCCCACCACCTCTCTCCCTCCCTTCCCGCTCACCCCAGAGCTCCGTGCCCACAGCCGGGGGCACTCCCAGCGCCACCAGTGCTACCAGTAGGGCCCCAGCTGCCCCTACACGCTCTTGCCGTGCCCAGCGCTGGTTTTGCAGGTGCCCAGAGCCCCAAAGCAGCCCAAAGCGCTCTGCCCTGGGGGGTCCCCAAAGCGGCCCCGCCCCGCGCGGCACTGGCAGCACCAGTCCGGAGCT
>NW_028147676.1:0-4991 GCF_008360975.1 Lichenostomus cassidix
AGTTCCTTCCCTCCCCACTGACTGCCAGCCTCCAGAGGGTCAGTATTCCGGGCTTCTTGACCATGCCTTGATCGCCTGGATCTGCTTTTGCAGCTCCCTAAAATCCGTGGCTGCCTGCCTGAGCTGAGGGCAGAGTGCTGAGCTGGAGAGGCGATGCTGCCACGAAGGGGAGTTTCGCCTCTGGACACGGAGGATCACCCACTGCACCCACAAAGGGTCCTTCTGCTCTTCACAGAACATTTAGGACAGCTCAAATCCGTGCCCAGCTCGGGACAGCTCCCAGCCAAGCCCCAGGGAACTCTCCCCAGCGCCGCTGTGCTGCAGCAGATAGAAAGATTGTCCCAGTTGTTTGCCAGCTGCTCAGAATTAACACCATGAATTTATGGCACTCCTTTGCATTAATCCTCCCCGTCAATTCCTTCTCTCTGCTCCAGCACAGTGGCTTTGCCAGCCCTCATCCGGGCAACTCACCAGCAGTTTGTTTGGAGGTTGGCCTTGGCGTGCCGGGCAGAGCAGGGGGAAGGCAGTGGGTGTGGGATGTGCAGGAGGGAAGGGGAAATCACTCCACGAGGATGGGCAACTGCAGCTCCCAGCTGGCAGCGTGGGCACCCCGATTCCCCGGCTGCAGGGGCTGCCTTTGGTGAGCAGGCTGGAGATCATTCCTTCCCAAGGGTTCAGCCCCGGGGCGATTCGCTGGAGTTTCTTGCCTCTAATCAAAAAATGCATTTTTCACGACGGGAAAACAAGGACAATGAAATTGCAACCGCAGAGAGCAAATAAATCAAATTTTAATGACTTGCCACCGGGACGCGGGCTGGAACACCGTGCCGCCGGAGCTCTCCCCCCACCAGCGCAGGCGGAGCACGGCGGGCGGCTGCGGGGTCGCCCGCGGCAGGCGGGACACGGTGCAGCGCAGGAGGCAGCGCGGCTGGCCCCGGACGAGCGGCGGGAGGCCGCTGGCGGCGGGGGAGTCGCCGGGACCTGCGGGGACGGGCGGCGTCAGCGACCCCGTACATCACCCCGAGCGCCCGCGCCGCTTCCCGCTCCGTCCCGCCCCGTCCCGTCCCATCCCGCCCCGGCGCTCTTCTCTCCCCGCCGTCTCCCCGCGAGCCCCGCTCCGCCGCCCCGTCCCTCTCCGCCCCTGCCCTCCGCCGCATCCCGCCCGCGCCTCGAGCCCGGCAGCGGCCGCCGCGGCGGGGAACTACAGCTCCCGGCGTGCCCCGCGCCCCGCAGGGCGCAGCGGAGGCGCGGACTACGTTTCCCTTGGTGCCGTGCGCGCGGGTGCGCCGGCGCGGCTGGGGGAGGCCGCTTAGGGCGGGGCGGCTCGGGGGGCTGTTCCCGGTGCTCCCGCCGCGTCCCTCGCCGGCACGTCGGCCCCGGAGAAGCAGCCGAGTCTGGGCCGCCTCCCGCCGCGGCGGCCGGTCCGCATGCAAGATGCGCACGGCGTGGGCGGGGGAAGGGCGGGGACGGAGATCGGGGAGGGGGGCTTTGGGGGAGAGGTGACAACGGAGCGCAGGCTCTGCCGGGAGGGGAGCTCGTACCGGGGGTCTAGAGGGACGGGTGGTCTTTACGGGGGGGGGGGGGGATCTACAACGAAGGGAGGCGCGGTATGCCGGGATCGGGACGGAGGGAGTGGTCATCGAGGGGTCTGGAGAGAGGGCGGCTTGAAGGGAGGGCGCGGCCGTGACCGGAGGGGTCTGCAGGGAAGGGGGGGGGGGGGGCTCGTTATCGGGGGATCTGAACGGAGGGGACGGTCGTTAGCTGAAGGGTGTGGAGGGAGGGTTGGTCCTGCTTCCCAGTGCTCCCTCCCGGAGAGCGACAGCTGGATCAGGCTTTCCCAGCCGCAACGGCAAAGGCATCACTGCCCAGAGCAGCCCCAGGGGGAAGGTGGCAGGTGCTGGGATCAGCTCTCCGGCCCTTTTCTCCCAGTCCTTTTGTCACCGAATCTCCGGGAAAAAAAATACAAAAACCCTCTAACAGCATTTTAACGTTAGAGAGTCAAAGCATTACTTTATTATCTGGACAGGATGTTGTTCTGGCCAGGATGTACTACAGAAATCATCTCATCCAGACATAGCCCGGGTGTGCAGAGAGAATCATTCCATGATACAGACTTTTACCCGATTCTTCAGATATTTTATACAATAAAAATACATAGGAAAGCATTGGGTCAGTGTTCATTGGTCTAAAGTTGAGCAAACTCCCAGTATTCAGTTTCTTATTGGATCCGAATCTCTTAGCTTCTGATGCTAATTAGAGCATTCTAATTAGATTCTTCATTCTTCAGTTTTTCTTATCAGTCTTTTTTCCGGGCCAGGATGTCTTCAGCCCTGCTGGAGGTGGTCTGGGGTAGCTGTTTGTGATATCCATCATGTCTTGTTGATAACCACAAGGTCCTGGAGGATGTTCTGTTAATAGTCTTTATCGTTCTGGTTATCTTCGGGGTCACTCCCAATCTGTGGGTATGCTGAGTTCACCAGACCTCATCTGGTGGAGCAAAGGCCTGGAAGAAACCTAAAATTCCTTTTCCCAGGGTAAAGACAAACAAAACCTTCGACTAAAGTTATACAAAATTTTAAACCTGATATGTTTTCTAACAGTAGGAACATAAATAGGTTGTTTATTTACAGGTATTTAAGGATTTCCAATATAGTGACATTTTACAGCAATCAGGGTGTGCTGGTGTCCTGGTTCAGGCCAGAACAGGGTCATTTTTTGCAGGAGCCAGGAGATGGCATGGCCAGGATATGGAGGTTATTCTTATCCCAGGGAGCAGTGGAGGGAAAGGGGAATCTCTGCCAGGGAGAAGGGGTCCCTTCCCAGCCAGCAGCGTGGCACAGGGAGCATCGCCAGGGGGTTTCTTTGTGGATTGTTCTCTTTCTTCTACCCTCTGCCATTAATGGCATTGCTGTTATTATTCATTTTCTTATCTCATTGCTGTTTCCAGTCAATTGTTTTTATCTCAGCCCAGGGACTTTATGTTTTGGGACTCCAATTCTGCAGGGGGAGAGAGATGGGGAATGAGCAGCTCCTGGTTTGGAGCATCTCTGTGGCAGCACTAGACTGAGGAACACCATTCCCAAATCAAGACAGCTGGCCATGGACCACAGGGAAAAAAGGGAGGCACATTCAGGGAATAAAATGCTGGAAGAGATTTCAGCAGGAAAACTGAACCTGTCTGTGCTATGCTGGATGGAAATGGCTTTAAAAGGCAAAATAAACCCATAAAACTGTTCAGCTAATCAGAACTACAGCAAGAGCCAAAACATCCTTATTCATGTCACACTGCTGACAGTTCAGGAGGACACAGCAGAGCAATCACCACCCTGCCCAAGCCTGACACTTACAGTCTGGCACACCAGGAACAGTCTCTGAATTAAGCAAAGCCATTCCTGGAAAAGTCCTATTACCTGGAATGTGGGAGAATTAAAGGCATCTGCTACTGATTTTCAGTCATCCCAACAGAGAAAATCTGCAATTTGTTTTTAGAATTTATGACTAAACCATGTGGAAAACGTCAAGCTCAAGACAGAGCTTCTCTCCCTTGCTCCCATTTCTATTATCCTCACAGGTTTTTAAGACCACATTTACCATCAGCAAGGGGCAGACTTTAATGACATCTGTAAGCCAAAAATAAAACCCCCACACTCCAAATTCCATGCCTGAAAGAAAAACACCTTAAAATACAGAAAAAGTTGGGAAAATTTGTCACCTCCAGGCAACCCCTGAAGTACAAAATTACTCACATGCCGGTTGGGGGTCTGATGTGAAGAAAGGAAATGGCTGTAAACTTCTATTAATCAAATAAGACACCCACAAAGACAGATGTTTGTGACTCATGTGTGCCCATTTCCCCTCTCATTCCATAAAAAAGGCAAGGCTAAGTCCATGCAAATAATTTATAGAATCCCAGCAATGTGGTAGAATTTCCAATTTTTTTACAAGAACAGCTTTGAGGTTGTGAAAATAAGATAAATAAACTGGCAATGGGGAGGTTTTTCATTTCCTAACACTCTTTTTCATGCCAGCTAGAGGGGCACACTGGTATGCAATTAAAACATGGGCCAAAAACATGACAGAAGAGTCAGGAACTAGGGGAGTTTCTGTGGTCACTATCGTTCTGCTTAGGTATTATCACAGAATCATAGAATCACAGAATGGTTTGGGTTGGAAATGGTCTTAAAGTCCATCTGGATCCAACCCCCTGCCACAGGCAGGGACACCTTCCACTATCCCAGGCAGCTGGGATATCCCAGCTCCATCCAACCTGGCCTTGGACACTTCCAGGGATGAGGCAGCCACAGCTTCTTTGGGTAACCTTTTCCAGTGCCTCACCACCCTCACAGGGAATAATTTCTTCCTGTTACCTAATCTAAAGCCACTCTTTCTGTTTGAAGCCATTCTCCCTTACCCAGTGACCCTGGGGAGCCTGTGACAGACACTGCTCCTGCTCTGGTATGTTCTAGGCTGTCTTGGTCCCCCAGTCATGTAAAAGCTGCTGTGTATCCACGCTCCAAGAGTGGGACAAGGAGAGGCAGACACACAGCACACGCCAAGCACAGGAGCTGGGTGAACACCTGCATGAGTGCAGCCGTCCTCATTTTCCTAAATATCGCTCTTACCAGTGTCTGCATCTCATGTTGCTTTGGGGCAATTGATAAGCTGAGTCTGTACCCATCCTGTTCCTTTCTAGGAACACAACTCCACAAGCAGCCCCATCAATTCCCACTGTGCCCACCTTTTATCCCATGATTGCTCAGGTGGGAGCCTGGAGGGAGAGAGGAATGTCACATCTCCCCATTCCCCAGCAGATCACCTCATAACATCACTGCCAGTCTGACTCACACCAAAACAAACTGTAACCACACGAAAATACACTTCATGTACAGCAAACTGCTTCTATACAGCTCCTCCTGCTAGCATGCATTCCAGCATGATTAATCCTCATCAGGTGAAAGACTTCTCTACTAATGTGTGCATTTGGGAGCCAG
>NW_028147677.1:0-49368 GCF_008360975.1 Lichenostomus cassidix
AGGGAAACCAGTGGCATTTTTTTTGTACTCAGAGGCTGAACAGAGGGTAGGATGTAAAATGAGGCCCAAATGCTTTCCTGAAGGCAGTTTTTTCGGACAGGGTCAAAACCAGCAGCCTAATGTCCGCATATGGGGAGGCAAAAAGCGGTACAATGAGGTGAGATGTGGAGTGGAGAAGGGAGGGCATATATGTAAGTGTTTGGGAATACATAGATGTTGTAATGTTTTTTATGAGTGCACATCTCTGTACAGGAATGTTCACATAGATGTGTGTGCAATGGCTTGTGTGCAGGAGGAGGAATAGGAGTGATTGTTTTTGCATATGTGTGGGCACATGTCAGAAGGAGAAGTGTCTGTGCCTGGGTCTGCAGGATGGATATTTCATTTGGAAATGACTGTGGACACTCCTGTTCATAAATGCAGGTATATGAGTTGTTCTTTGGGTTTCTGCAAGCTCCAGAGTGTTTGTGGAGCTGTGAATTTGTGTATGTATATTACGAGTTCTTTAATTAATTCTTCTTCTGCTCTGGGTGCTACTTTATTCCCAGAAAGGCTTCAGGGAGGCTCAGGGATGTGATGCACCCGAGGAGAAGCCATACAAATTAAAATGATGGCAAATAGGTATTGAGTGTTTTAGCCTTTTCCCTATCATTTGTCGCTGGTCCCCTTTCTCAATGAGCAATGAGCAAAAACATCTCCTGAGGCTTCTTTTGCCTACTGAGAGGCTCAGAAATAACTTCATTGGTTCCCTTGACACCGCGGCTGGAATTTTCCTCTCCAGTAGACCTTTTGTGCACGTTGCAGGAGAGCATCGTTGTGCTCGGAGGAGTCTCTCATGGAAATCCAGATCTTGTTCTGCAGCCGTGAGCGCTGCGGGCTGGAGTCCCGCGGGGTTCCGAGCGGCTGTGTCTGTATGCCGAGCAGCGCCCCCTGCTGGCCCCGCTCGGCCCTGCCCGCGGCGGTTCTTGCCCGGCCGCAGCCGCGGCTCCTCTGCCCGTGTCCCTCAGCGCGCAGTAATACATGGCCGAGTCCCCGCGCCGGGGCTGGGACAGGTACAGGGCGCTGGACTTGCGATCTGATGACACCCACAGATGACCCGCACCGTCCGGCAGCTCTTTGGAAGCTCCAGATGTGAGTACGAGGAGTTCGGGGTTTTGGCCCAGGAGCTGACGGTACCAGTGTATCGTTTCGCTGATCCGTGCGCTGGGGTGTGAGCAGCTGATGTTGATGCTGGTGCCTTCGGTGGTCTCGAGCGGTGGCTCCTGCTGTACCTGGGCTCTGGCCACAGCCACTGCCAAGGAGGAAAAAAGAATTACTTTCCTTATCAGCAAATGCCTTGCATGCAGAGAGGGCAGAGGAGGACGTATTGGAGCTAACTGGGATATATTCTGGGAATAAAGCATGGAGAGACTATTTATTCGAGAGTGGTTGCTTGGAAATTTGAATGTGTGTGGGGTTTTTTGGAGAAGAGTCAGGCTGAAGAATGATAGATTGGGATGGGGAAGAGATTTGCTGGAATGAATGGATGTGTGGAAGAATGAATTAATTAATGAGTGGAGAAAGAAATGCAGTAGTCAAACAAGAAAGCTCGGAGCGAATGGATTGATTTAGGAGAGGGGATGAGGGCAGTGGGTGAAAAGGAGTGAGGAGGAGCAGGAGTGCCAGAGACAAATCCCGAGCTCAGGGCTTATCCCTGGCAGACCCAGCCCCTGTCCGCCAAATCCGCTGCCACCCCCGCGCACCGAGCAGCACCGCGGCCAGAGCTGCCAGTTGCGTTTCCCGACACCGCCGCATCCCGCCGCTCTTCCGCTCGAGAATCGCTGTCCCTGTCAGCCCTGGCTCTCTGCTGCGGCCGTGCTGCCTCCTTTCCGACGTTTCCTCTTCTCTGTTCTGCTCTCCGACCCTGCCAGCTCCGCCCCGGGGCTGAGCCTGTGCTGGCGAGGCTCTGGCTCTCGCCGAGTCCTGTGAGTGCAGGGGTGGGTGTCAGGGGATGGGGCTTTTATTGTGGAGCTCAAGATGGACAGTCCATATGCTCTTTTCATTCCCATAGTCTGTTCCCTCAAATTCCCCCTTTGCTGTCATGTGGAGACTCCTGAATTGTCCTTCAGGGTACTGAAAAGAAATCCACTCACACGGATACTTGTGTTGGGCAGGAACACTCATTCTTTCTCCCTATCCACAAAATCAATCTGATTGTTCACAGTTCACAGCAGCTGTGAACTAGCCTGTGGTGTGTGTGTGTGTGGTTTGGGTGCTGAGGCACTCCCAGCGTTTGAAAATGAATCAACACTTGTATGAAACCGTCTTTGTTGGGGCCTGCAGTTGGCAGGAGCAGAGCAGCTGGAGAAGGAGGGCTCAGGGTGCATGGGGCTGCGTTTCAGTGACTCTTCCCTGCACACATCTCGTGCAGGCTGCTACATCATTGTTCGAGTGTACCCAGGCTCCTTCTGCATCTGGGAAAATGCTGATCTGTGATGCAGAGCACTGGAGTGTGTCTCCAGTGAGATCTGCACCTTTCCCTTTTTGGGAAACACACGATGACACACAAGGACAGTCAAGGACACACACATATACACACAGAGGGGGTCCTGCACATCAGTGTGGATTCATGCAGGAATTTGTGCTCCATTATGGATTCTTGTGGACCCTGGCTGCACACAATTGCAGACAAAGCAGGAATACAGCCAAGAACACAACCAGCCATGGATGCTGCTGAGGACACCTGGGAACAGCTGTGGCAGGGATGGAGCTTTGTGGGCAAGGACAATGACTCAGGGAAACCAGTGGCATTTTTTGTGCACTCAGAGGCTGAACAGAGGGTAGGATGTCAAATGAGGCCCAAATGCTTTCCTGAAGGCAGTTTTTATCGGACATGGTCAAAACCAGCAGCGCCATGTCCGCATATGGGGAGGCAAAAACCAGTAACCATGAGGGTGAGCTGAGAAGTGAAGAAGAGAGGGCATATATGTAAGTGTTTGGGAATACATACATGTTGCAATGTTCTTTATGAGTGCACATCTCTGTACAGGAATGTTCACACAGTTGTGTGTGCAAAGGCTTGGGTGCAGGAGGAGGAATAGGAGTGAGTGTGTTTTTGCATATGTGTGGGTACATGTCAGAAGGAGAAGTGTCTGTGCCTGGGTCTGCAGGACAGATATTTCATTTGGAAATGACTATGCACACGCCTCTTCATAAATGCAGGTATATGAGTTATTCTTTGGGTGTCTGCAATCTCCGGAGTGTTTGTGGAACTGTGAACTTGTGTATGTACATTACGAGTTCTTTAACTACTTCTTCTTCTGCTCTGGGTGCTGCTTTATTCCCAGAAAGGCTTCAGGGAGGCTCAGGGATGCGATGCACCCGAGGAGAAGCCATACCAATTAAAATGAGGGCAAATAGGTATAGAATGTTTCAGTCTTTTAGCTATCATTTGTCAGCTGGTCCCCTTCCTCACTGAGCAATGAGCCAACACATTTCCTGAGACTTCCTTTGCCTCCCGAGAGGCTCAGAAATACCTTCCTTGATTTCCTTGACACCACAGCTGGAATTTTCCACTGCAGCAGACCTGTTTTGTGCACGTTGCAGGAGAGCATTGTTGTGCTCGGAGGAGTCTCTCATGGAAATCCAGATCTTGTTCTGCAGCCGTGAGCGCTGCGGGCTGGAGTCCTGCGGGGTTCCGAGAGGCTGTGTCTGTATGCCGAGCAGCGCCCCCTGCTGGCCCCGCCCGGCCCTGCCCGCGGCGGTTCTTGCCCGGCCGCAGCCGCGGCTCCTCTGCCCGTGTCCCTCAGCGCGCAGTAATACACGGCCGAGTCCCCGCGCCGGGGCTGGGACAGGTACAGAGCGCTGGACTTGCGATCTGACGACACCCACAGATGACCCGCACCGTCCGGCAGCTCTTTGGACCCTCCAACAGTGAGTACGAGGAGTTCGGGATGTCGGCTTGGGAGCTGACGGTACCAGTGTATGTAATCGGTGGGCTGGATTTTGGGGTGTGAGCAGCTGATATTAATGCCGTTGCCCTCGGTGGTCTCCATTGACGGCTCCTGTTGTACCTGGGCTCTGGCCACAGCCACTGCAACGGAGAAAAGAAGAGTCACTTTCCTTCAGGAGGAAATACTGTGCACGGGCAGAGAGGAGAAGGCAGAGGGGTATGGATCCGAGCTAACTGAGATATATTCTGAGAACAGAGCATGGCGAGACTAGTTCTGCAAGAGCAGCTGCTTGGAAATAAAATTGTATGTGGGTTATTTTGGAGAAGAGTCAGAGTGCTGAAGGGTTGGGATGATGAAAAGAGATTTGCTGGAATGAATGGATGTGTGGATGGATGAATCAGTGAGTGGCTAAAGAAATAGAGTATTCAAACAGGCAAGCTCGGAGGGAATGGATTCATTGAGGACAGAAGGCACTACGGCAGTGAGCAAAAAAGGAGTGGGGAGGCGGAGTAGGAGTGCCAGAGACAAATCCCGAGCTCAGTGCTTAACCCAGGCAGAACTCGCCCCAGCCCCAGCTGCTGTCCCGGCGCCGCCATGCTCACGCACCGAGCAGCACCGCGGCCAGCTCTGCTAGCTGCGCTCCCCGACACAGCCGCATCCCGCCGCTCCTCTGGTCGAGCATCGCTGTCCCTGCCTGCCCCTGCTCTCTGCTGCGGCCGTGCTGCCTCTTCTCCGAAGTCTCCGCTTCCGCACTCTCGGCTACCGCCAGCTCCGCCCCGGGGCTGAGCCTTGCCCCGGCGCAGCTCGGGCTTTCGCCGAGCCCTGTCAGGGAATGGAGGGGAGGCGAGCGCGGTGGCAGTGGGGCGACGGTCTGGTCTCTGCAAGGAGGAGGCATAGGGGCCGTGGTGTGTGACGGAGAACTCAAGATTGATTCGCCGTGTACTCCTATGATCTGTTTCCTCACATCCCCCCTTTATTGTCACGTGGGGACTCCCGAATTGTCCCTCAGGACACGTGTGGGTAAGAACGGACAAGGGGCACGAGAGGCAGAGGACACCACTGGGCTCAGCACTTCCTCTGAGGACACAGCCCGGTTGTGGTTTTGCCAGAGACTCTTGCACCAGAACTCCCTTGAGACAGCGCATGGGTGAAGTACCTTCCCCAGAGGAAGCAAGGACATGGCACCTCCTAGCTGCTCTGGAGTCATGGAGATGCAGTCTGCATTCACGAAGAGCAGGGGTAACATAGGTGGAGGTCAGCAATGCCAAGGCAGTGTGGTCACCTGGAACAGGACAGGTGTGGATTCAGGAGCAACTGTGCCTCATGGAAAGGATAAAGATGCAGGAAAGCCTGGAGAGGACTAGAAGGTTTTCTCCTCTCCAAGATGAGTAGCTCAATTTGCTCATGGCTAGATGGACAGTGCCCAAATCTACTTGGTGGCCTTTGTTCTGCTCACTTCTGTTGATATAATTTTTTGACTGGGGAGTTCCAGCGTGGATGAAATACTCCAGATGATGACTCAAATGGGCCAGAGGGGCACAATCACCTCCTTGGACATGCTCACATCATCTTGACAAGCACAGCACAGGATGCAGTTAACCTTCCTTGCTACAAGTGTGCTGCTGTCTCATGTTCTGCAGGCAGCTCCTAAAGCACCAGATCTGTTTCTCTATATCTGCTTCTGAGGCAGCCCCCAGCCTGAGGGGCCTGTATGGGAAAGGAGTGTCAAGGGGTCTTCCTAACCTCTGCACACGTCCTCTGCCCTCCCATCTGTCCATTGGCGACAACTGAATGGGATTTGTCCCCTCTTCCACTCGTGCCTCAATGCAAACGCATCTCCATGGAGGGGAATGTGGCCTGGCTGATCTCTCCCAGCAGAGCTTCCTGGCAATCATCTGCCTAAGGGGACTTTAGGGAAGAGTGTAAGCCCCCTACTGCTCTGTCTTAAAGCTCAACATGAGCCCAGTCTGACAGGCACCCAGGCAGGGAGATGAGCTCAGGAACTTTGCACAATCTGCACAACCCCTGACAGCAGAGGTTCTGCTGTGGAGATGCCTGTGGGACAGGAGGATGTGGTCTGGAATCTAGACAGTTCCTGGGCTCTCAGGTTGAGATTCCAAGGTGGGACATAAACGTCTTTGTGGGATGAAGTCCAAAGCAGTCTCCAGGATTCTGGTTTTCCCTGGGCAAGAAACAGGGTCTGCCCTTCCTCTCACAGCACAGCAACTTCTGGGTGTGTGATCCTTCAGTCCCCATTTGCGACAAAATATCAGCCTCGGCATTACCCAGCACCTGGTCACTTGGCTGCACAGGTACATTTGGCATGAGGTTAGACAAAAGAGGGGCTATGTCTGACCCCTAATACCACCAACATTTCACTGGAAGCAAATCCACTCACACGGATACATGAGCTGGACAGGAACCCTGAGTCTTCTTCCCTGTCCACAAATTCTACCTGAGGGAGCACAGGGGAGAGCAGCTGTGCACAGGCATGGAGAGATGTACCTGTCTGAGTGTGTGTGTGAGCACTGCCAGCCGAGGCACTCCCAATGTTTGAAACTGAATTAAACTAAAAATCTGCACTTGCTTGGAATGAAGCCATGCTTGTTGGGGCCTGCAATTGACAGGAGCAGAGTGTGATGTTTAGTACATGTAGAAAAGGAGGGCTCAGGGAGCAGGGACTGCATTTCAGTGCCTCTTCCCTGCACACATCTCGTACAAGCTGCTACCTCACTGTTCATCTGCACCCAGGCTCCTTCTGAATCTGGCAACCAGGTGAGTCTGAAGCACCTTCCTTTTCTCTTTCTCTTCCAATATGATCAGTTTGTTAAACATCCCAGCTGATGTTTATTTCTTCCACGCTTAACCTGCTGTCAAGGTAAAAATATGGGGGGACATTGTGTTCTAGAGAGAGGCTGAAATGTGGCTGCAGAGGATCTTGCTTAAGAAATTACAAGCAAGATTCCCTGGGCTTTGCTGCTCTTTGCAGAGCAAGGAAGAATGTGTGGCTCCTTGCCAAGGCTTCAGCTCCCAACTGAGTCGAGGCCTTGATTGCTCTTTCAGCCTTGTGCATTGTTTCCTGCATGCTCCCTCTCCCAGGTGCACCTCTGACTTTGAGGCGTGTCCTGCTACACCCTGTGCTACTGTCCCTGCCAGCCCTGCGGCCCCTGCCCGCTGGCCAACAGCTGCAATGAGTGCTGTGTCAGGCAGTGCCAGAGCTCCACCGTCGTCATTGAGCCTCCTGCTGTGCTGGTGACCCTGCCTGGCCCCATCCTCAGCTCCTTCCCACAGAACACCGTGGTGGGATCCTCTACCTCTGCTGCATTGTCTGGCATTTCAAGCCGCTACTATAGCAGAAGGTCCCTTCCCAAGAGAAGATGCTGGGAAAGCCCCCATGGAGAAACCTCAGGGAACCCAGAACATGGTCCTGGGCAAAGGATGGGCATTTTCCAGTGTTGGCACGCGGACAGCTGCAAGGCTTTGCCTTTGCCTTTTCTTTGTTTGCTTTGGTTCCCCTTGGCAGCAACGACCCCCAAGGGCATCCTGGTGGGGACATTCTGTGTCCTCTCCTGCTCTGGGGCAAGTAGACAGGCACTGTGCAGAACATCTCCATTACTAAGTAGGACAGACTCTCAGACAGACTCCCTGGGCAGGCAGCACTGCTGTCCTGCAACAGGCCTTATGAGCTGGGAGATAGGGAAAGTGAGCAGAATGGAGCCTTTGTAACCCCTGAAGGTGGAGGTTAAAGATCTGCTGAGCCCCTGAGACACTCATAAATACTTGGGATTGGATGGGATTCATGCTTGGGAGATTATAGAGCTGGGGAAAGATCTCATCAAGCCAGGGTTGAGAGAAGAGGCTGAGCATGGTCCATGACTCCCAGTAGGACTTGCTGGTGTCGGTGTCACTGTCCCTGTCCCTGTCCCTGTCCCTGTCCCTCTCCCTGTCCCTGTCAGAAGCTCCCCGAGCGCTCGGGACGAGCAGGGCGAAGAGGCCCCGGCGGGCGGAGCGGCAGCGCCCCCTGCTGACCCCGCCCGGCCCTGCCCGCGGCGGTTCTTGCCCGGCCGCAGCCGCGGCTCCTCTGCCCGTGTCCCTCAGCGCGCAGTAATACACGGCCGAGTCCCCGCGCCGGGGCCAGGACAGGTACAGAGCACTGGACTTGCGATCTGCCGACACCCACAGATGACCCGCACCGTCCGGCAGCTCTTTGGACCCTCCAGATGTGAGTACAAAGAGTTCGGGACCTCGGCCCAGGAGCTGACGGTACCAGCAGATTGCTTCGCCGATCCGTATGCTGGGGTGTGAGCAGGTGATGTTGATGGCCATGCCTTCGGTGCCCTCCAGCAATGCCTCCTGATGTACCTGGGCCCTGGCCACAGCCACTGTTGGGGAGAAAAGAAGAATCACGTTCCTTCTTCAGCAAATGCCGTGCACAGGGAGAGGGGAGAGGGCAGAGGAGGACAGATTGGAGCTAACTGGGATATATTCTGAGAATAATACATAGAGAGACTATTTCTTCGAGAGTAATTGCTTGGTAATAAGAATGTATGTGCGGTATTCTGGAGAACATCCAGGCTGAAGAATAATAGACTGGGATGAAGAAGAGATTAGTTGGAACGAATGGATGCGTGCAAGAATGAAAGAATCAATGAGCGGCTAAAGAAATGGAGGACTCAAACAGGCAAGCTCGGAGGGAATGTATTCGTTAAGAAGAGAAGGGATGAGGGCAGTGGGTGAAAAGGAGCGAGGAGGAGCAGGAGTGCCAGAGACAAATCCCGAGTCAGAGGCTGATCCCAGCCCTAGCCCCAGCCCGGGCCTCCGCCACCTCCACCTCCGCTGCCACCCCCGCGCACCGAGTAGCATCGCGGCCAGCGCCGCCAGCTGCCGTCCCCGACATCTCTGCATCCCGCCGCTCCTCCGCCCGAACATCGCTGTCCCTGCCGGCCCGACTCTCTGCTGCGGCCGTGCTGCCTCCTCTCTGGAGTCTCCTCTTCCGCCCTCTTCACCTCCGCTGCCAGCTCCGCCCCGGGGCTGAGCCCTGCGCTGACACTGCTCGGGCTCTCGCCAAGTCTTGTCAGGGAAAGTAGGGGAGGCAAGCGCGGCGGCAGTGGGGCGGCAGTTGGGTCTCTGCACGAAAGAGGCGGCAGGGGCGGGATGGGTGTCAGGGGATCGAGATGTTCTCATGGAGCTCAAGATTGACAGTGCATTTGCTGCTTTTACTCCCATGATCTGTTCCCTCCAATCCCCCCTTTGCTGTAACGTGGAGACTCCTGAATGTCCTTCAGAGCACTGAAAAGAAATCCACTCACACGGATACTTGAGGTAGGCAGAAACACTCAGTCTTTCTCCCTCTCCACAAAACCAACCTATTTCCACACAGTTCACAGTAGCTGTGCACTAGCCTGTGTGCTGAGGCACTCCCAGCGTCTGAAACTGAATTAAACTAAGAATCGACACCTGTGTGAAACCATCCCTGTTGGGGCCTGCAGCTGGCAGGAGCAGTGTGATGTTTAGAGCAGCTGAAGAAGGAGGGCTCACGAAGCAGGGACTGCATTTCAGTGCCTCTTCCCTGCACACATCTTATGCAGGCTGCTACATCATTGCAAGAGCACCCAGGCTCCTTCTGCATCTGGGAAAATGCTGATCTGTGATTGCAGAGCACTGGACAGTGCCACCAGTAAGATCTGCACATTTCCCTTTTTGGGAAACACCCGAGGACACACAAGGACAGTCAAGGACACACACACACAAACACACACACACATACACACAGAGGGTCCTGCACATCGGTGCGGAATTCATGCAGCATATTTTGCTCCCACATAGATTCTTGTGGACCCTGGCTGCACACAATTGCACACAAACCAGGAATACAGCCAAGGACACAACCAGCCATGGATGCTGCTGAGGACACCTGGGAACAACTGTAGCAGGGCTGGAACTTATTGGGCAAGGACAAGGAGTCAGGGAAACCAGTGGCATTTTTTGTGCACTCAGAGGCTGAACAGAGGGTAGGATGTCAAATGAGGCCCAAATACTTTCCTGAAGGCAGTTTTTATCAGACAGGGTCAAAACCAGCAGCCCAATGTCCGCATATGGGGAGGCAAAAAGCAGTACAATGAGGTGAGCTGTGGAGTGAAGAAGGGAGGGCATATATGTAAGTGTTTGGGAATACATACATGTTGCAATGTTCTTTATGAGTGCACATCTCTGTACAGGAATGTTCACACAGTTGTGTGTGCAAAGGCTTGGGTGCAGGAGGAGGAATAGGAGTGATTGTTTTTGCATATGTGTGGGCACATGTCAGAAGGAGAAATGTCTGTGCCTGGGTCTGCAGGATAGATATTTCATTTAGAAATGACTATGCACACACCTCTTCATAAATGCAGGCCTAAGAGTTATTCTTTGGGTGTCTGCAGGCTCCAGAGTGTTTGTGGAGCTGTGAATTTGTGTATCTACATTACAAGTTCATTAACAAATTCTTCTTCTGCTCTGGGTGCTACTTTATTCCCAGAAAGGCTTCAGGGAGGCTCAGCGATGCGATGCACCCGAGGAGAAGCCATACCAATTAAAATGAGGGCAAATAGGTATAGAATGTTTCAGCCTTTTCCCTATCATTTGTCAGCTGGTCCCCTTCCTCACTGAGCAATGAGCCAACACATTTCCTGAGGCTTCCGTTGCCTCCCGAGAGGCTCAGAAATACCTTCCTTGATTTCCTTGACACCACAGCTGGAATTTTCCTCTCCAGCAGACATGTTTTGTGCACATTGCAGGAGAGCATCTTTGTGCTCGGAGGAGTCTCTCATGGAAATCCAGACCTTGTTCTGCAGCCGTGAGCGCTGCGGGCTGGAGTCCCGCGGGGTTCCGAGCGGCTGTGTCTGTATGCCGAGCAGCGCCCCCTGCTGGCCCCGCCCGGCCCTGCCCGCGGCGGTTCTTGCCCGGCCGCAGCCGTGGCTCCTCTGCCCGTGTCCCTCAGCGCGCAGTAATACACAGCCGAGTCCCCGCGCCGGGGCCAGGACAGGTACAGGGCGCTGGACTTGCGATCTGCCGACACCCACAGATGACCCGCACCGTCCGGCAGCTCTTTGGACCCTCCAGGAGTGAGTACGAGGATTTCGGGACCTCGGCTTGGGAGCTGACGGTACCAGTGTATGTAATCGCCGATCTGTATGCTGGGGTGTGAGCAGCTGATGTTGATGCCATTGCCAACGGTGGTCTCGAGCGATGGCTCCTGATGTACCTGGGCCCTGGCCACAGCCACTGCCATGGAGGAAAAAAAAAATTACTTTCCTTCTTCAGCAAATGCCATGCATGCAGAGAGGGGAGAGAGCAGAAGAGGACATATGAGAGTTAAGTTGGAAATATTCCGGGAATAAAGCATAGAGAGACTATTTCTACGAGAGTGATTCCTTGGAAATAAGAATGTATGTGGGATACTTTGGAGAAGAGTCATGCTGAAGAAGGGGAGATTGGGATGGGGAAAATAGATTGGCTGGAATGAACGGATGTGTGGAAGAATGAATGAATCAATGAGTGGCTAAAGAAATGGAGTAGTCAAACAGGAAAGCTCCGACAGAATGGATTCGTTAAGGAGAGGGGATGCAAGCAATGGATGAAAAGGAGCGAGGAAGAGCAGGAGTCCAGAGACAAATCCCGAGTCAAAGGCTGATCCCAGATCCAGCCCCAGCCCCAGCCTCCGCCACCTCCACTGCCCCCCCGCGCACCGTGTAGCATCGCCGCCAGTGCCGCCAGTGCCGCCAGCTGCCGCCCCCGACATCTCTGCATCCCGCCGCTCCTCCGCCTGAACATCGCTGTCCCTGCCGGCCCGACTCTCTGCTGCGGCCGTGCTGCCTCCTCTCTGGAGTCTCCTCTTCCGTCCTCTTCGCCGACGCTGCCCGCTCCGCCCCGGGGCTGAGCCCTGCGCTGACACTGCTCGGGCTCTCGCCGAGTCCTGTCAGGGAAAGGAGGGGAGGCGAGCGCGGTGGCAGTGGGGCTGCGGTCGTGTCTCTGCTCGGAGGAGGGGGCGGGGCGGGGGTGGGTGGCAGGGGATCGGGCTTTTATTGTAGAGCCCAAGATGGACAGTCCCTATGCTCTTTTCACTCCCATAGTCTGTTCCCCCCAATCCCCCCTTTGCTGTCACGTGGAGACTCCTGAATGTCCTTCAGAGCACTGAAAAGAAATCCACTCACACGGATACTTTGGTGGGCAGGAACCCTCAGTCTTTCTCCCTCTCCACGAAACCAACCTATTTCCACACAGTTCACAGTAGCTGTGCACTAGCCTGTGTGCTGAGGCACTCCCAGCGTCTGAAACTGAATTAAACTAAGAATCGACACCTGTGTGAAACCATCCCTGTTGGGGCCTGCAGCTGGCAGGAGCAGAGTGTGATGCTTAGAGCAGCTGAAGAAGGAGGGCTCAGGGAGCAGGGACTGCATTTCAGTGCCTCTTCCCTGCACACATCTCGTGCAGGCTGCTACATCATTGTGCAAGTGCACCCAGGCTCCTTCTGCATCTGGGAAAATGCTGCTCTGGGATGCAGAGCACTGGAGAGTGTCTCCAGTGAGATCTGCACCTTTCTCTTGCTGGGAAACATCCGAGGACACACAAGGACAGTCAAGGACACACACAAACACACACACACACACACACACACACAGAGGGTCCTGCACATCGGTGCGGAATTCATGCAGCATATTTTGCTCCCACATAGATTCTTGTGGACCCTGGCTGCACACAATTGCACACTAACCAGAAATACAGCCAAGAACACAACCAGCCATGGATGCTGCTGAAGACACCTGGAAACAACTGTGGCAGGGCTGGAACCTATTGGGCAAGGACAAGGAGTCAGGAAAGCCAGTGGCATTTTTTGTGCACTCACAGGCTGAAGAGCGGGTAGGATGTAAAATGAGGCCCAAATACTTTCCTGAAGGCAGTTTTAACAGGACAGGGTCAAAACCAGCAGCCCAATGACCACTCATGGGGAGGCAAAAACCGGTGACCTTAGGGTGAGCTGAGGAATGAAGAAGGGAGGGCATATATGTAAGTGTTTGGGAATACATAGGTGTTGTAATGTGCTTTATGAGTGCACATCTCTGTACAGGAATGTTCACACAGATGTGTGAACAAAGGCTTGGGTGCAAGAGGAGGAATAGGAGTGATTGTGTTTGCATATGTGTGGGTACATGTCAGGAGAAGTGTCTGTGCCTGGGTCTGCAGGACAGATATTTCATTTAGAAATGACAGTGCACACACCTCTTCATAAGTGCAGATACATGGGTTATTCTTTGGGTGTCTGCAGGCTCCAGGGTGTTTGTGGAACTGTGAACTTGTGTAAGTGCATTATGAGCTCTTTAGCTACTTCTACTCTGGTTGCTGCTTTATTCCCAGAAAGGCTTCAGGGAGGCTCAGCGATGCGATGCACCCGAGGAGAGGCCATACCACTTAAAATGAGGCCAAATAAGCATTGTGTCAGCCCTTTCCCTGTCATTTGTCAGCTGATCCCCTTCCTCACCGAGCAATGAGTCAACACATCTCCTGAAGCTTCTTTTGCCTCCTGAGAGGCTCAGAAATACCTTCCTTGATTCCCTTGACATCGAGGCTGGAATTTTCCTCTTCTGTAGGCCTGGAGCCAACAGCACATTGCAGGAGAGAATCTTTGTGCTCGGAAGAGTCTCTCATAGACATCCAGTCCTTGTTCTGCAGCCGTGAGCGCTGCGGGCTGGAGTCCCGCGGGGTTCCGAGAGGCTGTGTCTGTATGCCGAGCAGCGCCCCCTGCTGGCCCCGCCCGGCCCTGCCCGCGGCGGTTCTTGCCCGGCCGCAGCCGCGGCTCCTCTGCCCGTGTCCCTCAGCGCGCAGTAATACACGGCCGAGTCCCCGCGCCGGGGCTGGGACAGGTACAGAGCACTGGACTTGCGATCTGATGACACTGACAGATGACCCGCAGGCTCCAGCACTGGTTTTGTACCTCGGATAGCCGTTGCTACCAGCTGGGGTGGTTGGTCTGGGAATTGACGATACCAATGAGTTGCGTCTGCAGTAATTTTGGGGTGTAAGCAAGTCAGATTCACACCCGTGCCCTCAATGGTCTCTTTCCATGGACTCTGCTGCACTCCGTCTGTGTCTGCAGCCACTGCTGGGAAAGAAGGAAGAAAGGACAAACATAGTAAAAACTGTGCGATTCTGAGGGTTCTTTTGCCAGGCAGAGTCAGGAACCATGGCCACAAGGCAGAGCCAGTTTGGAACGGAATGTGAAGGAATTCCAAATTCATGCATGCAGAGATTAGGCAGATGTCAGGTCTACGCATGCATGGATGGATGGATGGATGGAGAAAGGAAGAGTTAAAGTGAAGAACCGAATGCTGTATTCAGGGTCAAGATAAATGCTGAATGTACAGGGCAAAATACAGGTTCATGGAAAAGCAAGCGCATGTGCAAGCAGGCTTTACCGACACAAATTATGAACACTTCTGAACATGAGAGATGTCAGAGAGGCAGGGAGAGGGAAAGAGTTGCGGGGGAGAGGGAACAATCCGCGCCAGTCTTCCCGGGGAATATCCCAGCCCCAGCCCATCTGCTCCCTTCGTGTCAAACCCCACGCACCGAGCAGCACCGCGGCCAGCGCCGCCAGCCCCGCGGCCAGACACCTCTGCATCCCGCCGCTCCACAGCCCGAGCCTCGCTGTCTCTGCCAGCCCCAGCTCTCTGCAGCACCGCCTCCTCTCCTCTGCTCTCCCCTCGTCGCCGCCAGCTCCGCCCCGGGGCTTAGCCCCGCGCCGGTACCGCTCGGGCTCTCGCTGGGTCCTGGCTGGATTCAGGGGGAGGTGACAGCGGTGGGAGGGGGATGGCAATCGAAGCTCAGGCCCGCAGAGACAGCCAGGCCAACTGCCCTGGCCGGGAGCCATGTGTTTCGGGGAGCACAGGACTTGCAAATTATTTTCACCCCTCTCCCCCATCATCTATTGCTTCCCGTCCCCCCTCTTCTGGCACATGGGGATTTAAGATTTGTCCTTCAGGGCACTTGTTTGTAAGAACGGACACGGGGGACAAGAGGAAAAAGGTCCTGCTGGGCTCAAGACTCTGGGCTAATTACCTGTTAAAAAGAGCATCTTTGCTGGCAGAGATGGAAAAGGAGGAAAAACTGTTGCACAATATCAGCGGGAGTAGAGAAGTGGGTCTCTGTGAGAGAAACAACTCTGCAGTCAGTAAGGTTGGTGAGGAAGGAGGGAGAGGAGCTGCTCCAGGTCCCAGAGCACTGATATTTCTGCAGCCTGTGATGAAGACCATGGTGAGGCAGGTTGGCCCCTACAGCCTATGAAGGTCCATGGTAGAGCAGAGATCCCTCCTGTTGAAGATCCAAAGCCACAACAGGTGGATGTGTCCTTAAGGAGGGTGTGACCCCGTGGAAAGCCCCCACTGGAGCAAGGTCCTGGCAGGACTGTGTGTTCATGGAGAGGAGCCCGTTCTGGAGCTGATTTTCTGGCAGGACCTGTGGACACAGGGGGGAGCCATCCTGGGTGCATCTCTTCCTGAAAGACTGCGCTCTGTGGACAGGACGTGTTCTGAAGCAGTTGGTGGAGAGCTGCAGCAGATGGTGGAGAACTGCAGCCCATAGAAAGGACCTGTCTTGGAGAGGTTCTTGCAAGATTGTGTCCCGTGGGAGGGACAACAGGCTGGAGCAGGGAAAGTCCATGAGAAGGAAGGAATGGACGAGGTGTTATGAACTGAATGCATCCCCCATTTCCTGTCCCCCTGCGAGGGGTCTAGTCAGAAATTCAGGAGTGAAGTTCAGCCTGGGAGGAAAGGAGGGGAGTGGAGAAAGTGGTTTTGGGTTTGCTCTCATTTCTCCTTATACTCTTCTAAATTTCAAAAAAATTAAATTAATTTCCCCCAGTCAACTCAGTTTTTCCCATGACAATTTATTCAGCAGTAACTGGTGTGGGATCTTCCTGCCCTTATCTGAATCCACCTTCCTTTCATTGCAATTTCTCCCCTGTTCTGTTGATAAAGGGGAAACTATAGAGCAGCTTGGGGGCCTTCTGACAAACTGCCAAGGTCAAAGCAACCCCAACAAGCCATGCTCATGTGGGAACAGCATCACAGAAGAACTGGTCAGCAAGGTTTCTAATGCAGAAAGGACAGTGACACCTGGAAGGAGATGTCCACAGAGCTCACTGCCCATGCCAACAGCGCTGGCAGGAAATCAACTTTCTTTGCCATGATAGTGCTTTTCACCAAGCAGTTTGCAGACAGTGCCATAATGATTGAAGAACATGGCTGAAAGGATCAGGGACTTGGTCATATCCAGGAAGAAGTGGGAGAATGAAATCAGGAAATGCAAATGGGAGTGCTGGTGACCAGGAATGACTCCAGAATCAGGTGGTGACACAGCAGTTCTCCAAGAAGGAAAGCCTAAAAAGGAATAATGTGTCAGGATCTTCAGGTGCTGCTCAGTGCTCAAGGTGACAAGGACGAAGTGATTCCACCCACAGTTAGGAGATCCGTGAAGAAATAAAAACAAGGTCCATGTGCCACATGGGGACCTCACCCGGTCTGACTGATTTTCTGTTTCCTTTGGCACAATGTACTGCTCTGGTTGGAACAGCTCTTTAGGGTCCAGAAGGAATCAATTACCCTGGCAGAAGCAGAAAGCAAAAGTGTACTGGGGTAAGTTCTTTGTGTCTATTGGTGTGGGAAAAATAAACTCAACCACTGCCGCAAGGCAAGGGAGCCACTTTACCCCAGATGAAAGTATGGCCCAGGCAGGGTTGAGGAGCACGTAGTAGAATGCAGAAAAGGGAATTTGGCTGAGCTCTGACAAGCGTTTCCAGTTTGGTGGAATGGACCTTTGCCAGGTAAGGGCTGACTGTTGCCTGTGGCAATTCATTCCATGTCTGGTAACTCCTGTTTCTCTTGGTTTTTATTTGCCCAATTGCCAATTACCAAATTTAAATGCACAAGGAGTTGCATGAAGGGAGAGAAGCATTTTTCTCATAAGAGAGAGACAGCGGTATAAATCATTAAAATAAAACAGAGAGTTAACAAACTTCAATGGTAAATGGAACAGTAGTTTAACAAGATCAGGTGGCAAGCTACACTTGTTCATTTACTGCAGAGATTACAGATAAAATCATCAGGGAGATCCACTGAGCCACAAGAATCAGAATGAACAGATTTGCACTCTGAACATTTCTCAGTGAGAAGTTTAGGTGTGACTGCATCCACATGTAATCTCAGACTCTGTGAACAGTTTACTTTGAGGAAGTTTTAGATGTATAACGAATCCTATATATAACCAACCTAAAATTTCAGTGTAGCATGCCATTGCTGCATCCTCATATGAACGACCTTCAGCTGTCACTTGGACTTCACAAAAGGCAAAAAGAGCTCAGCAGCCTTGGGAAGGGAAGGGAAGCACAGAGGCCGGAGGACAACAAGCAAGACATGGGCTGGGTGGGAATGTGTGCCCTCACTGATGCATTTCTGAGGAAACACTGGCAGAGCTTTGTAAACAGTCCAGAGGATGCCACGCTCCCCGGAACGCACAGAGCCCTTTCTGAAGGAGCAAGAGATACCCTGAAGGAGCGAGGAATCACCTTGCTGCCCTCCCTGCTTTCCAGAGCTCATCTCAGTGTACACATGGAGCTGTGGCTGCGCGAGGCTGTTTGCTGCTGTCGGGAGCTCAGCTGCACACAGCCCGTGCTGAGAAGAGGAGCTGGGCGCAGCCAGTGACCTAAAGTATGGGCTGCCGGTGTTGGTGCTGCTGTCAGTGTCGGAGTCAGTGGCGGTGTCGGTGTCACTGTCATGGTCACAGTCACTGTCACTGTCGCTATCCCTGACCCTATCACTGTCACAGTCACTGTCACTGTTGCTGTCACAGTCACTGTCACTGTCGGTGTCACTGCGTCACTATCACTGACGCTGTCACTGTCGCTGTCACTATAAATATCGCTGTCACTGTCACTGTCCATGTCACTGACACTGTCACTGTCACTGTCACTGTCACTGTCCCTGTCACTGTCAGAAGCTCCCCCGGCGCTCGGGACGAGCAGGGCAAAGAGGCCCCGGCGGGCGGAGCGGCAGCGCCCCCTGCTGGCCCCGCCCGGCCCTGCCCGCGGCGGTTCTTGCCCGGCCGCAGCCGCGGCTCCTCTGCCCGTGTCCCTCAGCGCGCAGTAATACACGGCCGAGTCCCCGCGCCGGGGCCAGGACAGGTACAGAGCACTGGACTTGCGATCTGCCGACACCGACATACTCCCCGACTTGTCTGGCAGCTCCTTGAATCCTTTGTGACCACTCACGAAGAGTTCGGGGCCCTGGCCCGGGAGCTGACGGTACCAGTAGATGGTTTCGCTGGTTTGTATGTTGGGGTGTGAGCAGCTGATGTTGATGCCCGTGCCCTCGGTGGTCTCCAGCTGTGGCTCCTGCTGTACCTGTGCTCTGGCCACAGCCACTGCGATGGAGAAAAGGACAATCACTTTCCTTCAGCAGCAAATGCCATGCACGGGGAGAGGGGAGAGGGCAGAGGAGCACGGATCAGAGCTAACTGGGATATATTGTGAGAATAAAACATTAAGAGACTGTTTCACCGATTGTGATTGCTTGGAAAAGGAATGTGGGATATTTTGGAGAGGACTCAGAGTGCAGAAGGTGAGATTGGGATGAGGAAAAGAGATTGGCTGAAATGAATGGATGAATGAATGAATCAATGAATGGCTAAAGAAATGGTGTATTAAAAGAGGAAAGTTTGGAGGGAATGGATTCGTTGAGGACAGAAGATGACGGCAGTGGGAGAAAAAGAGGCTAGGAGTAGCAGGAGTGCCAGAGACAAACTTTGAAGCCATGGCTGACCCAGGCAGACCCAGACCCAGCCCAAGCCCCAGCCTCGGCTCCGACATCCCAGCGCACCAAGCAGCACCGCGGCCAGAGCCTCCAGCTGCGCTCCCCGACACCGACGCATCCCTCCGCTACTCTGCCCGAGAGTCGCTCGCCCCCTCAGCCCCGGCTCTCTGCCCCGGCCGTGCCGCCTCCTCTCCGAAGCCTCCTTTTACGTCCGCTCCACCGCCCCCAGCTCCGCCCCAGGGCTGAGCCTTGCCCCGGCGCTGCTCGGGCTCTCGCCGAGCCCTGCAAGGGGACGAAGGGGAGGCGAGCGCGGAGGCAGTGGGGCGGTGTCGGGTCTCTGCACGGCCGCAGGGGCGGGGCTGGGGTGGGTGATGAGGAATTCAAGATTGATTCTCCCTGTGCTCCCATTATCTCTTCCCTCACATGCCCGCTTTACTGTCTCCTGGAGACTCCTGAATTGTCCCTCAGGGCACGTATGCGTAAGAACGGACAAGGGGCACGAAAGGCAGAGAACACCACTGGGCTCTGCTATTCCTCTGGAGACACTACCAATGTTTTAAACGAAATTAAACTAGGAATTCACACTTGTGAAAAACCATGCTTGTTGGGGCCTGCAACTGGCAAGAGCAGAGTGTGATGTTTAGAGCAGCTGGAAAAGGAGGGCTCAGGGAGCAGGGACTGCATTTCAGTGCCTCTTCCCTGCACACATCTCATGGAGGGTGGTTCATCGTTCAACTGCACTCTGGCTCCTTCGGACTCTAGTAACCAGGTGAGTCTGAAGCCACTTCCCTTTCTGTTTCTCTCACAAAATTATCCATTTGTTAAACATCCCAGCTGATGTTTTTTTCTTCTCTGTTGAGCCTGCTGTCATGGTAAAAAATATGGGGGGATATTGTGTTCTAGAGAGAGGCTGAAATGTGGCTGCAGAGGATCTTGCTTAAGAAATTACAAGCAAGATTCCCTGGGCCAGGCTGCTCTTTGGTGGGCAAGGAAGAATGTGTGGCTCCTTGCCAAGGCTTCAGCTCCAAACTCAGTCAAAGCCTTGATTGCTCATTCAGCCTTGTGCTCTCTTTCCTGTCTGCTCCTTCTCCCAGGTGCACCTCTGACTTTGGGATGTGTCTTGCTACACCCTGTGCCTGCCCTGCCAGCCCTGCGGCCCCTGCCCGCTGGCCAACAGCTGCAATGAGTGCTGTGTCAGGCAGTGCCAGAGCTCCCCCGTTGTCATTGAGCCTCCTGCTGTGCTGGTGACCCTGCCTGGCCCCATCCTCAGCTCCTTCCCACAGAACACCATGGTGGGATCCTCCACCTCGGCTGCCGTTGGCAGCATCCTCAGCTCTGACGGAGTGCCCATCAGCTCCCAGGGCTGTGACACTTCTGGCAATTCCAGGTGCTACTATGGCAGAAGATCCCTCCCCTGGAGAAGATCTTGGGAAAGCCCCCATGAAGACACTTCAGGGAACTCAGAACATGGTCCTGGGCAAAGAATGTGCATTGTCCAATGTTGGTACCCAGAGAGATGCAAGGCTTTGCCTTTCACATTTCTTTGTTTGCTTTGGCTCCCCTTGGCAACAAGGGACCACCAAGGGCATCCCGGTGGGGACATTCTGTCTACTCTTCCACTCTGGGGCTGGTAGACAGGCACTGTGCAGGAACTTCTCCACTAACAAGGAGGACAGTCTCTCAGATGTCAGCCGGTAGCTAGCACTGCTGTTCTGTAACAGGCCTTCTGAGCTGGGAGATAGGGAAAGTGAGCAGAATAGAACCCCTGCAACCCAGAAGGAGGAGGTTAAAGATCTGCTGAGCCACAAAGATGTTCACAAATATTTGGTACTGGATGGGATTCATGCTTGGGTGATTATACAGCTGGGAAAGATGTCATTAAGCCAGGGATCAGGAGGGGCTGCATATGGTCTGTGACTCCCAGTGGGAACTGCTGGTGTCGGTGTTGGTGTCAGTGTCAGTGTCACTGTCCCTGTCCCTGTCACTGTCACTGTCACTGTCACTGTCACTGTAAGAAGCTCCCCGGGCGCTCGGGACGAGCAGGGCAAAGAGGCCCCGGCGGGCGGAGCGGCAGCGCCCCCTGCTGGCCCCGCCCGGCCCTGCCCGCGGCGGTTCTTGCCCGGCCGCAGCCGCGGCTCCTCTGCCCGTGTCCCCCAGCGCGCAGTAATACACGGCCGAGTCCCCGCGCCGGGGCTGGGACAGGTACAGAGCGCTGGACTTGCGATCTGACGACACCAACAGCTGTCCTCCTATGGCCGGCAGATCCTTGGACCCTCTAGCTATGAGTGCCAGGAATTCTGGGCCTCGGCCGTGGAGATGACGGTACCATTGTATAAAATCGTTGGTCTGAATTTTAGGATGTGAGCAGCTGATGTTGATGCTGGTGCCCTCGGTGGTCTCCAGTGATGGCTCCTGCTGTATCTGTGCTCTGGCTACAGCCACTGGATGAAGACAAAAAAATCACTTTCATTCAGGAGCTAATTCTGTGCACAGGGAGAGGGGAGAAGGCAGAGGAGCACGGATCAGAGCTAACTGAGGAATATTCTGAGAACAGAACATGGAGGCACTATTTCTTCGAGAGCAGTTGTTTGGAAGTAAAAATTTATGTAGGATATTTTAAAGAAGAGTCAGAGTGCTGATGAGGAAATCGGGATGAGGAAAAGAGATTGGCTGGAATGCATGGATGCATGGATGGATGGATGGATGGATGGATGAATAAATGAATCAGTGAGTGGCTAAAGAAATGGAGTAGTCAAACAGGAAAGCTCGGAGGGAATCAATTCACTGAGGACAGAAGGGATGACAGCAGTGAGCGAAAAAGGAGTGGGGAGGAAAAGCAGCAGTGCCATAGACAAATCCCGACCTCATTGCTTAACCCAGGCAGAACTCGCCACAGCCCCAACCGCTGTCCCGGCTCCGCCATGCTCACGCACCGAGCAGCACCGCGGCCAGCTCTGCGAGCTGCGCTCCCCGACACAGCCGCATCCCTCCGCTCGTCTGCCCGAGCATCGCTGTCCCTGCCAGCCCCTGCTCTCTCCTCCGGCCGTGCTGCCTCCGCTCCGACGTCTCGTCTTCCGCTGTCTACACCGCCCCCAGCCCCGCCCCAGGGCTGAGCCTTGCCCCGGCGCCGCTCGGGCTCTCGCCGAGTACTGTCACAGAACGGAGCGGAGGTGAGCGGGGTGGGAGTGGGGCTGCGGTCGGGTCTCTGCATGGAGGAGGCTTCAGTAACGGGATGCGTGACGGGGAACTCAAGATTAATTCTCCCTGTGCCCGCATGATCTGTTCCCTCATATCCCCCACTTGCTGTATCCTGGGAATTCCTGAATTGTCCCTCGAGGCATGTTTTGCTGAGAATGGACAAGGGACAAGAAAGGCAGAGGACACCACTGGGCTCAGCAGTTCCTCTGGGGACACTACCAGTGTTTCAAACGGAATTAAACTAGAAATCCACACTTGTGTGAAAGCATGCTTGTGGGGGCCTGCAATTGACAGGAGCAGAGCATGATGAGCAGCTGGAGAAGGAGGGCTCAGGGAGCAGGGACTGCATTTCAGTACCTCTTCCCTGCACACATCTCATGGAGGGTGATTCATTTTTCATCTGCACCCAAACTCCTTCTGAATCTGGTAACCAGGGGAGTCTGAAGCCCCTTCCCTTTCTCTTTCGCTTCCATAAGGATCTACTTCAAAAATGTCCAGGTGATGTTTTTATCTTCTATGCTGAGCTCACTGTCATGGTAAAAATATGGGGGGATATTGTGTACTAAAGAGAGTCTGAAATGTGGCTGCAGAGGATCTTGCTTAAAAAATTACAAGCAAGATTCCCTGGGCCAGGCTGCTCTTTGCAGGGCAAGGAAGAATGTGTGGCTCCTTGTCAAGGCTTCAGCTCTCAGTTGAGGCCTTGATTGCTCATTCAGTCTTGTGCTCTCTTTCCTGCCTGCTCCCTCTCCCAGGTGCATCTCTGACTTTGAGGCATGTCCTGCTACGCTCTGTGCTACCATCCCTGCTAGCCCTGCAGCCCCTGCCTGCTGACCAACAGCTGCAATGAGTGCTGTGTCAGGCAGTGCCAGAGCTCCCCCGTCGTCATTGAGCCTCCTGCTGTGCTGGTGACCCTGCCTGGCCCCATCCTCAGCTCCTTCCCACAGAACACCATGGTGGAATTCTCCAACTTGTCTGCATTGTCTGGAATTTCTAGGCGCTACTATGGAAGGAGGTCCCTCTCCTGGAGAAAATACTTGGGAAAGCCCCCATGGAGACACTTCAGGGAACTCAGAACATGGTCCTGGGCAAAGGATGGACATTTTCCAGTGTTGGCACCAGGACAGCTGCCAGGCTTTGCCTTTGCCTTTTCTTTGTTTCCTTTGGCTCCCCTTAGCAGAAATGACCACCTAGGGCATTCTGGTGGGGACCTTCTGTCTCCTCTCCCTCTCTGGGCACTGTGCAGGCACTGTGCAGGAACTTCTCCACAACCAAGGAGGACAGACTCTCAGATGTCGGCGGGCAGGCAGCACTGCTGTTCTCTAACAGGAACTCAGAGCTGGGAGATAAGGAAGGTGCAGCAGAATGGAACGCCTGTAACCCAGAACGAGGAGGTTAAAGATCTGCTGAGCCCCTGAGACACTCACAAATAGTTAGGATAGGATGGGATTCATTCTTGGGAGATTATAGAGCTGGGGAAAGACCTCAGTAAGCCTGGGCTAAGAGGAGGAGCTGAACACGGTCTGCGACTCCCAGTGGGACCTGCCAGTGTCCGTGTCGGTTTCAGTGTCAGTGTCAGTATTAGTGTCGGTGTCAATGTACCTGTCACTGCCGCTGTCCCTGTCACTGTCACTGTCACTGTCACTGTCACTGTCAGAAGCTCCCCGGGCGCTCGGGACGAGCAGGGCAAAGAGGCCCCGGCGGGCGGAGCGGCAGCGCCCCCTGCTGGCCCCGCCCGGCCCTGCCCGCGGCGGTTCTTGCCCGGCCGCAGCCGCGGCTCCTCTGCCCGTGTCCCTCAGCGCGCAGTAATACACGGCCGAGTCCCCGCGCCGGGGCTGGGACAGGTACAGAGCGCTGGCCTTGCGATCTGACGACACCAACAGCTGTCCTCCTATGGCCGGCAGATCCTTGGACGCTTTAGCAGTGAGTGCGAGGAATTCGGGGCTTTGGCCCGGGAGCTGACGGTACCAGTGGATGAAATCGCTGGTCTGGATTTTGGGATGTGAGCAGCTGATGTTAATGCTGGTGCCCTCGGTGGTCTCCATGGACGGCTCCTGATGTACCTGGGCTCTGGCCACAGCCACTGCTACAGAGAAAAGAAAGATCAGTTTCCATCATGAGTAAATGCTGTGCACGGGGAGAGAGGAGAAGGCAGAGGAGGATAGATCAGAACTAACTGAGATGCATTCTGAGAACAGAGCATATCGAGACTATTTCTTCAAGAGCAGCTGCTTGGAAATAAGAATGTATGTGGGATATTTTGGAAATTACTCAGAGTGCAGATGAGGAAATTGGGATGAGGAAAAGAGGTTGGCTGGAATGAATGGATGCATGGATGGATGGATGGATGGACGGACAGACGAATGAATGAATCAATGAGTGGCTAAAGAAATGAAGTAGTCAAACAGGAAAGCTCGGAGGGAATGGACTCTTTAAAGACAGAGGGGATGACGGCAGCGAGCGAGAAAGAGGGGAGGTGGAGCAGCAGAATTGCCGGAGACAAATCCCGAGTTCTGTGCTTAAACGAGGAAGAACTAGCCCCAGCCCGAGCCCCAGCTCCGCCGCCCCCACGCACCGAGGAGCAACGCAGCCAGAGCCGCCAGCAACGTTCCCAGACACCGCCGCATCCCGCCGCTACTCTGCCCGAGCATCGCTCGCCCTCTCAGCCCCGGCTCTCTGCCCCGACCGTGCCGCCTCCTCCCCTCTTCACCGCCTCCAGCTCCGCCCCAGGGCTGAGCCTTGCATCTGCACCGCTGGGGCTCACGCCGAGTACTGTCAGAGAATGGAGGGGAAGCGAGTGGCGTGGGAGTGCGGCTGTGGTCGTGTCTCTGCTCGGAGGAGGCTGCAGGGCTGGGGTGGGTGGCGGGTAACTATATTGATCTTCTCCGTGCTCCCATGATCTGTTCCCTCACATCCCCCATTTGCTGTCTCTTGGGAACTCCTGTATTGTCCCTCAGGGCATGTTTTGATAAGAACGGACAATGGGCACGAGAGGCAGGAAAAACCACTGGGCTCAGCAGTTCCTCTGGGGACACTACCAATGTTTCAAATAAAACTAAACTAAGAATTCACACTTGTGTGAAACCATGCTTGTTAGGGCCTGCAACTGGCAGGAGCAGAGCGTGATGTTTAGAGCAGCTGGAGAAGGAGGGCTCAGGGAGCAGGGACTGCATTTCAGTGCCTCTTCCCTGCACACATCTCATACAGATCTCATACATCACTGTTCATCTGCACCCAGGCTCCTTCTGAATCTGGGAACCAGGGGAGTCTGAAGCCCCTTTCACTTTTTCTTTCTCTTACAAAATGATCCACTTCAAAAATGTCCCAGCTGATGTTTTTATCTTCTATGCTGAGCCTGCTGTCATGGTAAAAATTTGGGGGGATATTGTGTTCTAGAGAGAGGCTGAAATGTGGCTGCAGGGGATCTTGCTTAAGAAATTACAAGCGAGATTCCCTGGGCCAGGCTGCTCTTTGCAGGGAAAGGAAGAATGTGTGTGTCCTTGCCAAGGCTCCAGCTCCAAACTCAGTCGATACCTTGATTGCTCTTTCACCCTTGTTCTCTGTTTCCTGTCTACTCCTTCTCCCAGGTGTACCTCTGACTCTGAAGCGTGTCCTGCTACACCCTGTGCCTGCCCTGCCAGCCCTGCGGCCCCTGCCCGCTGGCCAACAGCTGCAATGAGTGCTGTGTCAGGCAGTGCCAGAGCTCCACCGTCGTCATTGAGCCTCCTGCTGTGCTGGTGACCCTGCCCTGCCCCATCCTCAGCTCCTTCCCACAGAACACCGTGGTGGGATCCTCCACCTCAGCTGTCGTTGGCAGCATCCTCAGCTGTGATGGAGTTCTCATCAGCTCTCAGGGCTTTGACCTGTCTGGAATTTCGAGGTGCTACCATGGCAGAAGATCTCTCCACTGCAGAAGATGCTGAGAAAGTCCCATTGAGAGTTCATGGAGCTCAAGGTATGGTCCTGGGCAAGGGATGGGCATTTTCCAAAGTTGGCACCAGGACAGCTGTAAGGCTTTGCCTTTCCCTTTTTTTTTGTTTGCTTTGGCTACCCTTGGCAGCAACGACAACCAAGGGCATCCTGGTGGGGACATTCTGTCTCCTCTCCCTCTCTGGGGTAGGTAGACAGGCACTGTGCAGGAACTTTTCCACTACCAAGGAGGACAGAGTTTCAGATGTCAGTGGGCAGGCAGCTGTGTTGTCCTCCAATAGGCTTTCTGAGCTGGGAGATAGGGAAAATGAGCAGAATGAAACACGTGTAACCCAGAAGGAGGAGGTAATGATCTGCTGAGCCACTAAGACACTCACAAATATTTGGTATTGGATGGGATTCATGCTTGGGAGATTATAGAGCTGGGGAAAGATCTCATTAAGCCAGGGCTGAGAGGAGGGGCTGAGCACGGTCTGTGACTCCCAGTAGGACTTACCGGTGTCGCTGTCATTGTCACTGTGTCACTGTCCCTGTCCCTGTCCCTGTCAGAAGCTCCCCGGGCGCTCGGGACGAGCAGGGCAAAGAGGCCCCGGCGGGCGGAGCGGCAGCGCCCCCTGCTGGCCCCGCCCGGCCCTGCCCGCGGCGGTTCTTGCCCGGCCGCAGCCGCGGCTCCTCTGCCCGTGTCCCCCAGCACGCAGTAATACACGGCCGAGTCCCCGCGCCGGGGCTGGGACAGGTACAGAGCGCTGGACTTGCGATCTGCCGACACCGACATACTCCCCGACTTGTCCGGCAGCTCTTTGAATCCTTTGTGACCGCTCACGAAGAGTTGAGGGCCTTGGCCTGGGAGCTGACGATAGAAATAGATCAAATCGTTGGTCTGGACACTTGGGTGCGAGCAGCTGATGTTGATGCCGGTGCCCTCCGTGGTCTCCAATGACGGATCCTGCTGTACCTGGGCTCTGGCCACAGCCACTGCCACAGCGAAAAGAAGAATCACTTTCATTCAGGAGCAAATGCCGTGCACGGGGAGAAGGGACAAGGCAGAGGAGGACAGATCCGAGCTAACTGGGATAGATTATGAGAATAAAGCGTAGAGAGACTATCATTTGAGAGTGATTACCTAGAAAAAAAACCGTATGTTGGATATTGTTGAAAAGACTCAGAGTGCCGAAGGGGAGATTGGGATGAGGAAAAAAGATTGTCTGGAATGAATGGTTGAAGTAATTAACTAATGAGTGCCTAAAGCAATGGAGTAGTAAGAGAGGCAAGCTCGGAGGGAATGGATTCATTGAGGAGAAGGGAAGAAGGCAGTGGGTGGAAAGGAGCAAGGGGGAGAAGAAGTGCCAGAGACAAATCCCGAGACCAGTGCTTATCCCTGGCAGACCCAGACAAAGCCCCAGCCCGGGCCCGTCACCGCCATCCCCACGCACCGAGCAGCACCGCGGCCAGTGCCTTCAGCTGCGCTCCACGGCACAGCCGCATCCCGCCGCGCTGCCGCCCGAGCAGCGCTGTCCCACTCAGCCCCAGCTCTCTGCTGGGACCGTGCTGCCTCCTCTCCGACGTCTCCTCTCTGCCTCTCCCAACTCCGCCCCAGGACTGAGCCTTGCCCCGGCGCTGCTCGGGCTCTCGACGAGTCCTGTCAAGGAACGGAGCGGAGGCGAGCACGCTGGGAGTGGGGCTGCGGTCGGGTTTCTGCACGGCGGCAGGGGCGGGGCGCGGGGGGGGTGGTGACGGGGAACTCAAGGTTGATTTGCTGTGCACTCCCATTATCTGTTCCCTCACATCCCCCATTTGCTGTCTCCTGAGGACTCCTGAAATGTCCTTCAGGACATGTGTTGGTAACAATAGACAAGGCGCACGAGTGGCAGAGAAAACCACCGGGCTCTGCAATTCCTCTGGAGACACTCCCAATGTTTCAAATGAAAATAAACTAAGAATTCACACTTGTGTGAAACCACGCTTGTTGTAGCCTGCAACTGGCAGGAGCAGAGCGTGATGTTTAGAGCAGCTGGAAAAGGAGGGCTCAGGGACCAGGGACTGCATTTCATTGCCTCTTCCCTGCACACATATCATGCAGGCTTCTACATCGCTGTTCAACTGCATCCAGGCTCCTTCTGAATTTGGCAACCAGGTGAGTCTGAAGCCACTTCCCTTTCTGTTTCTCTTCCAAAATGATCCACTGTACAAACATCCCAGCTGATGTTTTCTTCTTCTATGCTGTGCCTGCTTCATGGCAAAAATATGGGGGGGCATTGTGTTCTCAAGAGAGGCTGAAATGTGGCTGCAGAGGATCTTGCTTAAGAAATTACAAGGATGACACCCTGGGCTTTGCTGCTCTTTGCAGGGCAAAGAAGAATGTGTGGTTCCTTGCCAAGGCTTCAGCTCCAAACTCAGTCGAGGCCTTGATTGCTCATTCAGTCTTGTGCTCTGTTTCCTGTCTGCTCCTTCTCACAGGTGCACCTCTCACGTTGAGGTGTGTCCTGATACACCCTGTGCCTGCCATCTCTGCCAGCCCTGCGGCCCCTGCCCGCTGACCAACAGCTGCAATGAGTGCTGTGTCAGGCAGTGCCAGAGCTCCACCGTTGTCATTGAGCCTCCTGCTGTGCTGGTGACCCTGCCTGGCCCCATCCTCAGCTCCTTCCCACAGAACACCGTGGTGGGATCATCTACCTCGGCTGCTGTTGGCAACATCCTCAGCTGTGATGGAGTTCCCATCAGCTCCTGGGGCTATGACCTGTCTAGTATTTCCAGGCGCTACTATGGAAGGAGGTCCCTCCCCCGGACATGATGCTGGGAAAGCCCCCATCGAGACACTTCAGGGAACTCAGAGCATGGTCCTGGGTAAAGGATGGGCATTTTCCAGTGTTGTCACCAGGACAGCTGCTAGGCTTTGCCTGTCCCTTTTCTTTGTTTGCTTTGGCTCCCCTTGGCAGCAAGGGACCACCAAGAGCATCCTGGTGGGGACATTCTGTCTTTTCTTCCTCTCTGGGGCAGTTAGACAGGCACTGTGCAGGAACTTCTCCACTACCAAGGAGGACAGAGTTTCAGATGTCCGTGGGCAGGTAACACTGCTGTCCTCTAACAGGACCTCTGAGCTGGGAGATAGGGAAAGTGAGCAGAATGGAACCCCTGTAACCCAGAAGGAAGAGGTAATGATCTGCTGAGCCACTCAGATGCTCACAAATATTTGGGATTGGATGGGATTCATGCTTGGGAGATTATAGAGCTGGGGAACGACCTCATTAAGCCAGGGCTCAGAGGAGGGGAAGAGCATGGTCCATGACTGCCAGTGGGATTTGCCGGTGTCGGTGTCAGTGTCAGTGTCGGTGCCACATCAGTGTCCATGTCGGTGACAGTGTCGGTGACAGTGTTGGTTTCACTCTCACTGTCACTGTGTCCCTGTCCCTGTCACTGTGTCACAGTCACAGTCACAGTCACTATCACTCTCACTCTCACTCTCACTCTCACTCTCACTCTCACTCTCACTCTCACTCTCACTCTCACTCTCACTCTCACTCTCACTCTCACTCTCACTCTCACTGTCCCTGTCAGAAGCTGCCCGGGCGCTCGGGACGAGCAGGGCAAAGAGGCCCCGGCGGGCGGAGCGGCAGCGCCCCCTGCTGGCCCCGCCCGGCCCTGCCCGCGGCGGTTCTTGCCCGGCCGCAGCCGCGGCTCCTCTGCCCGTGTCCCCCAGCACGCAGTAATACACGGCCGAGTCCCCGCGCCGGGGCTGGGACAGGTACAGAGCGCTGGACTTGCGATCTGCCGACACCGACATACTCCCCGACTTGTCCGGCAGCTCTTTGAATCCTTTGTGACCGCTCACGAAGAGTTGAGGGCCTTGGCCTGGGAGCTGACGATAGAAATAGATCAAATCGTTGGTCTGGACACTTGGGTGCGAGCAGCTGATGTTGATGCCGGTGCCCTCCGTGGTCTCCAATGACGGATCCTGCTGTACTTGGGCTCTGGCCACAGCCACTGCCACAGAGAAAAGAAGAATCACTTTCATTCAGGAGCAAATGCCGTGCACGGGGAGAAGGGACAAGGCAGAGGAGGACAGATCCGAGCTAACTGGGATAGATTATGAGAATAAAGCGTAGAGAGACTATCATTTGAGAGTGATTACCTAGAAAAAAAACCGTATGTTGGATATTGTTGAAAAGACTCAGAGTGCCGAAGGGGAGATTGGGATGAGGAAAAAAGATTGTCTGGAATGAATGGTTGAAGTAATTAACTAATGAGTGCCTAAAGCAATGGAGTAGTAAGAGAGGCAAGCTCGGAGGGAATGGATTCATTGAGGAGAAGGGAAGAAGGCAGTGGGTGGAAAGGAGCAAGGGGGAGAAGAAGTGCCAGAGACAAATCCCGAGACCAGTGCTTATCCCTGGCAGACCCAGACAAAGCCCCAGCCCGGGCCCGTCACCGCCATCCCCACGCACCGAGCAGCACCGCGGCCAGTGCCTTCAGCTGCGCTCCACGGCACAGCCGCATCCCGCCGCGCTGCCGCCCGAGCAGCGCTGTCCCACTCAGCCCCAGCTCTCTGCTGGGACCGTGCTGCCTCCTCTCCGACGTCTCCTCTCTGCCTCTCCCAACTCCGCCCCAGGACTGAGCCTTGCCCCGGCGCTGCTCGGGCTCTCGACGAGTCCTGTCAAGGAACGGAGCGGAGGCGAGCACGCTGGGAGTGGGGCTGCGGTCGGGTTTCTGCACGGCGGCAGGGGCGGGGCGCGGGGGGGGTGGTGACGGGGAACTCAAGGTTGATTTGCTGTGCACTCCCATTATCTGTTCCCTCACATCCCCCATTTGCTGTCTCCTGAGGACTCCTGAAATGTCCTTCAGGACATGTGTTGGTAACAATAGACAAGGCGCACGAGTGGCAGAGAAAACCACCGGGCTCTGCAATTCCTCTGGAGACACTCCCAATGTTTCAAATGAAAATAAACTAAGAATTCACACTTGTGTGAAACCACGCTTGTTGTAGCCTGCAACTGGCAGGAGCAGAGCGTGATGTTTAGAGCAGCTGGAAAAGGAGGGCTCAGGGAGCAGGGACTGCATTTCATTGCCTCTTCCCTGCACACATATCATGCAGGCTTCTACATCACTGTTCAACTGCATCCAGGCTCCTTCTGAATTTGGCAACCAGGTGAGTCTGAAGCCACTTCCCTTTCTGTTTCTCTTCCAAAATGATCCACTGTACAAACATCCCAGCTGATGTTTTCTTCTTCTATGCTGTGCCTGCTTCATGGCAAAAATATGGGGGGGCATTGTGTTCTCAAGAGAGGCTGAAATGTGGCTGCAGAGGATCTTGCTTAAGAAATTACAAGGATGACACCCTGGGCTTTGCTGCTCTTTGCAGGGCAAAGAAGAATGTGTGGCTCCTTGCCAAGGCTTCAGCTCCCAACTCAGTCGAGGCCTTGATTGTTCATTCACCCTTGTGCTCTGTTTCCTGTCTGCTCCTTTTCCCAGGTGCACCTCTGACTTTGGGGTGTGTCCTGCTACACCCTGTGCCTGCCCTGCCAGCCCTGCGGCCCCTGCCCACTGGCCAACAGCTGCAATGAGTGCTGTGTCAGGCAGTGCCAGAGCTCCAACGTTGCCATCCAGCCCTTCCTCGTGCTGGTGACCCTGCCTGGCCCCATCCTCAGCTCCTTCCCACAGAACACCGTGGTGGGATTATCTACCTCGGCTGCTGTTGGCAACATCCTCAGCTGTGATGGAGTTCCCATCAGCTCCTGGGGCTATGACCTGTCTAGTATTTCCAGGCGCTACTATGGAAGGAGGTCCCTCCCCTGGACATGATGCTGGGAAAGCCCCCATCGAGACACTTCAGGGAACCCAGAACATGGTCCTGGGTAAAGGATGGGCATTTTCCAGTGTTGTCACCAGGACAGCTGCTAGGCTTTGCCTGTCCCTTTTCTTTGTTTGCTTTGGCTCCCCTTGCCAGCAAGGGACCACCAAGGGCATCCTGGTGGGGACATTCTGTCTTTTCTTCCTCTCTGGGGCAGTTAGACAGGCACTGTGCAGGAACTTCTCCACTACCAAGGAGGTCAGAGTTTCAGATGTCCGTGGGCCGGTGACACTGCTGTCCTCTAACAGGACCTCTGAGCTGGGAGATAGGGAAAGTGAGCAGAATGGAACTCCTGTAACCCAGAAGGAAGAGGTAATGATCTGCTGAGCCACTCAGATGCTCACAAATATTTGGGATTGGATGGGATTCATGCTTGGGAGATTATAGAGCTGGGGAAAGACCTCGTTAAGCCAGGGCTCAGAGGAGGGGAAGAGCACGGCCCGTGACTGCCAGTGGGATTTGCCGGTGTCGGTGTCGGTGTCGGTGTCAGTGTCGGTGTCGGTGTCAGTGCCATATCAGTGTCCATGTCGGTGACAGTGTCTGTGACAGTGTCGGTTTCACTCTCACTGTCACTGTGTCCCTGTCCCTGTCACTGTGTCACAGTCACAGTCACTCTCACTCTCACTCTCACTCTCACTCTCACTCTCACTCTCACTCTCACTCTCACTCTCACTCTCACTGTCCCTGT
Source organism: Lichenostomus cassidix (assembly GCF_008360975.1). Taxonomy (NCBI): domain Eukaryota; kingdom Metazoa; phylum Chordata; class Aves; order Passeriformes; family Meliphagidae; genus Lichenostomus; species Lichenostomus cassidix. The sequence continues at coordinate 32,425 of NW_028147677.1, forward strand.
CAGAAGCTGCCCGGGCGCTCGGGACGAGCAGGGCAAAGAGGCCCCGGCGGGCGGAGCGGCAGCGCCCCCTGCTGGCCCCGCCCGGCCCTGCCCGCGGCGGTTCTTGCCCGGCCGCAGCCGCGGCTCCTCTGCCCGTGTCCCCCAACGCGCAGTAATACACGGCCGAGTCCCCGCGCCTGGGCTGGGACAGGTACAGAGCACTGCTCCGGCCGTCCTCTGACACCGACAGCTTTCCTGCAATGTCCGACAGATCCTTGGACTCTCTAGCTATGAGTGTGAGGAATTCGGGGCTTTGGCCCGGGAGCTGACGATAGAAATGGATGTAATCCTGGATCCGTTTGGTGGGGTGTGAGCAGTTGATGTTGATACCGGTGCCCTCAGTGGTCTCCAGCCACAGGTCCTGCTGAACTTGGGCTCTGCCTGATGCCACTGCCGTGGAAAAAAGGAAAAATCTCAAATCCTACATTGCCCTTGCGCACAAAACAAATGCCACAGAAGCAGTCAGGATCATAAAGATGTAATGAGGAAAACAATTCTCAGGGAATTTCAAGATATGCAGGAAAAAAGTGTCCATTAATCGTTTGTGGAGACATGAATGAGAGAATGATAGCAGGATTGCTGCAGTCAGTGGAGAATAGGATTATGGGGGAGAATGAACAAAGGACACAAAGCAGCAAGGGGTAAGGACTGACTTCGTGAGCTGTAAAGATAGGAAAGGAGTGGTTGTGCAGGGTTGGGCAAAGAAGAGACCCGAAGGAAGTCTAGGACAGAGAAGGGGAAGAGAAGAACGGGATCACAGTTCGCGGGAAGAGCCCTGTGAAGAAGCCAGGTAGGACGGCAGGGCCCTATTGGGACACCCCCCCCCCAGCCGAGCCCGCGCCGCCGCTATCCCTGCGCACCGAGCAGCACGGCAGCCAGCGCCGCCAGTCCCGTGCCCCGACACGGCCGAATCCCGCCGCTCCGCCGCCCGAGCATCGCTGGCCTCCTCAGCCCCGGCTGCCTCTCCTCTCCTCTCCTCTCCTCTCCTCTCCTCTCCTCTCCTCTCCTCTCCTCTCCTCTCCTCTCCTCTCCTCTCCTCTCCTCTCCTCTCCTCTCCTCTCCTCTCCTCTCCTCTCCTCTCCTCTCCTCTCCTCTCCTCTCCTCTCCTCTCCTCTCCTCTCCTCTCTCCTCTCTCCTCTCTCCTCTCTCCTCTCTCCTCTCTCCTCTCTCCTCTCTCCTCTCTCCTCTCCTCCTCAACACTGACAGCTCCGCCTCGGCCGGGCTCAGCCCCCGCCTCTCACACCACCAGCACAATCAGCGACACAAGGACGTTTGGCATCGCCAGGGACAAGACACAGAACTGTCCCATCCCGCACACCACCGACACTGCACGGGAAGCACATCCACTCCGCCGTTGGCAGCACACGGGCGGCACGACTGACGAGCCTCTCGCCATGCCCACGAGGCAAAGCTCCTCCTTTGGCTCTCTGCAGCCCTGCTGAGAGCGGCTGTGTCACGGCTGGGGCGCAGGGCACGGGGGCTTCGAGCCGTGCTGAGGTCCCGACCGTGGTGTTTGTCCTGAGTTAAAGTGAGCATCCAGGCTGCAGTGAAGCCATCCTTCTTGGGCTTGAAATCAGCATCAGCGGGGAGTGAACTTTGGAGGGGCAGGAAAGGGAGTGCTCAGGTGACAGGGGCTGCATTTCAGTGTGGAGCCACACACATTCTGTGCTTTACACATGTCCGTGGAAACTGGGCTGCTCCAAGAGCACAAGAGGCAGGAACACACATCATCCTTGGGCTCTGCTGAGGACAGCTAGGGCCAAAAACAGCAGGGCTGGAGCACTGTGTGGAAGGATAAGATCCTAGAGAAGCACAGGGCTGTTTTCTAAATTTTTTTTAAATTTATTTTATTTTTTTTTAATTCTGGAGGGCAAAATGTGGAGATGTGTAAAAATAATGCCGAGGGACACGAAAAAATGTTAGCATGGATGGGGTCAAAATCATCAGACCATTGTACACACCTGGGGAGACAACTTCTGCTGAGCATCAGGGTGAGCTCAGGGTCACTTCCCCAAGCTCTGACTCACATAGACACATCCCCTCCTTCTTCTGGCTTGCTGCACAGCTGAGGAAGCTGGTACTAGAGCAAGGCATAAAAAAAACCTGATGTGGTATTTGCAGGCAGTCTCGAAGGTGTGTCTCTGCTTCACCATGACTTGGCCATCTTCCTGAGTGACCGTGATCTGCCCCGTGGTGCCTGGAAGAAAGTGAAGGTCAGCAGCTCCACGGGGAAGGACTATGGGAAGCACAACGATGTGGATTCATCTGGAAACGATTCTCTGGGGGCAGCAAAGGAAACAGTGGGGCACGGGCAGAGAGATGACCTGTCCTTCCAGTGCCTGAAATGCTCCTTCTGGGTTTCTCCCTCGTCCAGCAGCAGCCCCCGTGGCTTCCTCAGCCATTGGCATTCTGACCATTCCGTGCCTCTGGGGTCTCAGTCACGGCAAGGAGCTGCTCTCGCTCAGCGGGCGGGCGGAGCGGCAGCGCCCCCTGCTGGCCCCGCCCGGCCCTGCCCGCGGCGGTTCTTGCCCGGCCGCAGCCGCGGCTCCTCTGCCCGTGTCCCCCAGCGCGCAGTAATACACGGCCGAGTCCCCTCGCCGGGGCTGGGACAGGTACAGAGCGCTGGACTTGCGATCTGACGACACCCACAGCTGTCCTCCTATGTCCGGCACATCCTTGGACCCTCTAGCTATGAGTGCAAGGAATTCGGGACCTCGGCCCGGGAGTAGACGGTACCAGTAGATGGAATCGCCGGTCTGGATTTTGGGATGTGAGCAGCTGACGTTGATGCCCGTGCACTCGGTGGTTTCTAATGACGGCTCCTGCTGTACCTGGGCTTTGGCCACAGCCACTGCGAAGGAGAAAGGAATAATCACTTTTCATCCAGAGTGAGCGCCGTGCACACGGAGAGAGGAGAAGGCAGAAGAGCACGGATCAGAGCTAACTGTGATATATTCTGAGAACAGAGCATAGCGAGACTATTTCTTCAACATCAGCTGCTTGGAAAAAAGAATGTATGTGGGATATTTCGAAGAATAGTCAGAATGCAGAAGGGGAAATTGGGATGAGGAAAAGAGATTGGCTGGAATGAATGGATTAGTGGATGGATGAATGAATGAATCAGTGAGTGGCTAAAGAAATAGAGTATTCAAACAGGAAAGCTCAGACGGAATGGATTCATTGAGGACAGAAGGAATGAGGGCAGTGAGCAAAAAAGAAGTGGGGAAAAGCAGGAGTGCCACAGGCAAATCCCGAGCTCAGTGCTTAACCCAGGCAGAACTAGCCCCAGTCCCAACCGCTGTCCCTTCGCCGCCATCCCCACCCACCGAGCAGCACCGCGGCCAGCTCTGCGAGCTGCGCCCCCCGACACAGCCGCATCCTGCCGCTCCTCCGCCCGAGCGTCGCTGTCCCTGCCTGCCCCTGCTCTCTCCTCCGGCCGTGCTGCCTCCGCTCCGATGTCTCGACTTCCGCTCTCTTCACCGCCTCCAGCTCCGCCCCAGGGCTGAGCCTTGCCCCGGCGCTGCTCGGGCGCTCGCCGAGTCCTGCAAGGGGAGGAAGGAGAGGCGAGCGTGGAGGCAGTGGGGCTGCGGTCGGGTCTCTGCACGGCGGCAGGGGCGGGACTGGGGTGGGTGATGAGGAGAACTCAAGATTGATTCTCCCTGTGCTCCCATTATCTGTTCCCTCTCATGCCCCGTTTACTATCTCCTGGGGACTCCTGAATTGTCCCTTGAGGCATGTTTTGATGAGAACGGATAATGGGCACGAGAGGCCGAGAACACCACTGGGCTCCGCTATTCATCTGGGGACACTCCCAATGTTTCAAATGGAATTAAACTAAGAATCCACACTTGTGTGAAACCATGCTTGTTGTGGCCTGCAACTGGCAGGAGCAGAGCGTGATGTTTAGAGCAGCTGGAGAAGGAGGGCTCAGGAAGCAGGGACTGCATTTCATTGCCTCTTCCCTGCACACATCTCATGCATGCTGCTACCTCACTGTTCATCTGCACCCAGGCTCCTTATGAATCTGGCAACCAGGTGAGCCTGAAGCCACTTCCCTTTCTCTTTCACTTCGAAAATGATCCATTTGTTAAACATCCCAGCTGATGTTTTTTTCTTCTATGCTGAGCTCGCTGTCATGGCAAAAATATGGGGGGACATTGTGTTCTAGAGAGAGGGTGAAATGTGGCTGCAGAGGATCTTGCTTAAGAAATTACAAGCAAGATTCCCTGGGCCAGGCTGCTCTTTGCAGGGCAAGGAAGAATGTGTGGTTCCTTGCCAAAACTTAAGCTCCCAACTCAGTCGAGGCCTTGATTGCTCATTCAGCCTTGTGCTCTGTTTCCTGTCTGCTCCTTCTTCCAGGTGCACCTCTGACTTTGAGGCATGTCCTGCTACACCCGGTGCTACCATCCCTGCCAGCCCTGCGGCCCCTGCCCGCTGGCCAACAGCTGCAATGAGTGCTGTGTCAGGCAGTGCCAGAGCTCCACCGTCGTCATTGAGCCTCCTGCTGTGCTGGTGACCCTGCCTGGCCCCATCCTCAGCTCCTTCCCACAGAACACCGTGGTGGGATCCTCCAACTCGGCTGCCGTTGGCAGCATCCTCAGCTGTGATGGAGTGCCCATCAGCTCTCAGGGCTGTGACCTGTCTGGCATTTCCAGGCGCTATTATGGCAGAAGATCCCTTCCCTGGACAAGATGCTGGGAAAGCACCATGGAGACACTTCAGTGAACTCAGAGCATGATCCTGGGCAAAGGATGGGCATTTTCCAATGTTGGTACCAGGACAGCTGCCAGGCTTTGCCTTTCCCTTTTCTTTGCTTGCTTTGGCTCCCCTTGGCAGCAAGGGACCACCAAGGGCATCCTGGTGGAGACATTCTGTCTTTTCTTCCTCTCTGGGGCAGTTAGACAGGCACTGTGAAGGAACTTCTCCACTACCAAGGAGGACAGAGTTTCAGATGTCAGCGGGCAGGCAGCACTGCTGTCCTCTAATAGGCCCTCTGAGCTGGGAGATAGGGAAAGTGAGCAGAATGAAACACGTGTAACCCAGAAGGAAGAGGTAATGATCTGCTGAGCCACTCAGATGCTCACAAATATTTGGTATTGGATGGGATTCATGCTTGGGAGATTATAGAGCTGGGGAAAGATGTCATTAAGCCAGGGCTGAGAGGAGGGGCTGAGCACGGTCTGTGACTCCCAGTAGGATCTGCCGGTGTCAGTGTCAATGTCACTGTCACTGTCCGTGTCGGTGTCGGTGTCCCTGTCACTATCACAGTCACTGTCACTATCACTATCGCTGTAACTGTCACTGCCCATGTCACTGTCACTGTCCCTGTCAGAAGCTCCCCGGGAGCTCGGGACGAGCAGGGCAAAGAAGCCCCGGCGGGCGGAGCGGCAGCGCCCCCTGCTGGCCCCGCCCGGCCCTGCCCGCGGCGGTTCTTGCCCGGCCGCAGCCGCGGCTCCTCTGCCCGTGTCCCCCAACGCGCAGTAATACACGGCCGAGTCCCCTCGCCGGGGCCAGGACAGGTACAGAGCGCTGGCCTTGCGATCTGACGACACCCACAGCTGTCCTCCTATGTCCGGCACATCCTTGGACCCTCTAGCTATGAGTGCCAGGAATTCTGGGCCTCGGCCATGCAGATGACGGTACCATTGTATAAAATTATCGGTCTGGATTTTGGGATGTGAGCAGCTGATGTTAATGCCGGTGCCCTCGGTGGTCTCCAATGACGGCTCCTGCTGTATCTGGGCTCTGGCCACAGCCACTGCAACGAAGACAAAAAGAATCACTTTCATTCAGGAGGGAATACCGTGCACAGGGAGAGGAGAGAGGGCAGTGGAGGACAGATCAGAGCTTACTGAGGTATATTCTGAGAAGAGAGCATGGAGGCACTATTCCTCCGAGAGCAGCTCTTTGGAAGAAAAAATTTATGTGGGATATTTTGGAGAAGAGTCAGAGTGCTGGTGAGGAAATTGGGATGAGGAAAAGAGATTGGCTGGAATGCATGGATGCATGGATGGATGGATGGACGGATGGATGAATAAATGAATCAGTGAGTGGCTAAAGAAATAGAGTATAAAACAGGAAAGCTCGGAGGGAATGGATTCTTTATGGACAGAAGGGATGACAGCAGTGAGCGAAAAAGGAGTGGGGAAGAGGAGCAGGAGTGCCAGAGACAAATCCCGACCTCACTGCTTAACCCAGGCAGAACTCGCCCCAGCCCCAGCTGCTGTCCCGGCGCCGCCACCCCACGCACCGAGCAGCACCGCGGCCAGAGCCGCCAGCTGCGCTCCCCGACACAGCCGCATCCCGCCGCTCCTCTGCCCGAGCATCGCTGTCCCTGCCAGCCCCTGCTCTAGCCTCCGGCCGTGCTGCCTCCTCTACGATGTCTCCTCTTGCGCTTTCTAAACCGCCCCCAGCTCCGCCCCAGGGCTGAGCCTTGCTCCGGCGCTGCTCGGGCTCTCGCCGAGTCCTGCCCGGGAATGGAGTGGAGGCGAGCGCGGTGACAGTGGGGCGGCGGTCGTGTCTCTGCACGGAGGAGGCTGCAGGGCTGGGGTGGCTGGCGGAGAACTCAAGATTAATTCTCCCTCTGCTTCCATTATCTTTTCCCTCACAAGCCCTCCCCTTTGCTGTCTCCTGGTGACTCCTGAATTGTCCCTCGGGCCATGTGTTGATAAGAGCGGACAATGGGCACGAGAGGCAGAGGACACCACCGGGCTCTGCATTTCCTCTGGAGACACATCCAATGTTTCAAATGGAGTTAAACTAGGAATCCACACTTGTGTGAAACCATGCTTTTTAGGGCCTGCGATTGACAGGAGCAGAGTGTGATGTTTATAGCAGGTGGAGAAGGAGGGCTCAGGAAGCAGGGACTGCATTTCAGTGCCTCTTCCCTGCACACATCTCGTACATGCTGCTACCTCACTGTTCATCTGCACCCAGGCTCCTTCTGAATCTGGCAACCAGGTGAGTCTGAAGCCACTTCCCTTTCTCTTTCGCTTCGAAAATGATCCACTTGACAAACATCCCAGCTGATGTTTTCTTCTTCTCTGTTGAGCCTGCTGTCATGGTAAAAATATGGGAGGACTAGAGAGAGGGTGAAATGTGGCTGCAGAGGATCTTGCTTAAGAAATTACAAGCAAGATTCCCTGGGCCAGGCTGCTCTTTGCAGGGCAAGGAAGAATGTGTGTGTCCTTGCCAAGGCTCCAGCTCCAAACTCAGTCGATACCTTGATTGCTCTTTCACCCTTGTTCTCTGTTTCCTGTCTGCTCCTTCTCCCAGGTGCACCTCTGAGTCTGAAGCATGTCCTGCTACACCCTGTGCCTGCCCTGCCAGCCCTGCGGCCCCTGCCCGCTGGCCAACAGCTGCAATGAGTGCTGTGTCAGGCAGTGCCAGAGCTCCACCGTCGTCATTGAGCCTCCTGCTGTGCTGGTGACCCTGCCTGGCCCCATCCTCAGCTCCTTCCCACAGAACACTGTGGTGGGATCCTCCACCTCAGCTGCATTGTCTGGCATTTCCCCGCACTACTATGGAAGTAGGTCCCTCTCCTGGAGAAGATGCTGGGAAAGCCTCCATGGAGACACTTCAGGGAAATCAGAACATGTTTCTGGGCAAAGGATGGGCATTTTCCAATGTTGGTACCAGGACAGCTGCAAGGCTTTGCTTTTCCCTTTTCTTTGTTTGCTTTGGCTCCCCTTGGCAGAAAGGGACCACCAAGGGCATCCTGGTGGGGACCTTATGTCTCCTCTCCCTCTCTGGAGGGGGTAGACAGGCACTGTGCAGGAACTTCTCCATTACCAACGAGGACAGACTCTCAGACTGACTCTCCGGGCCGGCAGCACTGCTGTTCTCTAACAGGCCTTCGGAGCTGGGAGATTGGGAAAGTGAGCAGAATGGAGCCTTTGTAACCCAGAAGGAGGAGGTTAAAGATCTGCTGAGCCACAAAGCTGTTCACAAATACTTGGTATTGGATGGGATTCATGCTTGGGAGATTATAGAGCTGGGGAAAGATCTCATTAAGCCTGGGCTAAGAGGAGGGGCTGAGCATGGTCCGTCACTCCCTGTGGGAGCTGCTGGTGTTGGTGTCGGTGTCCCTGTCCCTGTCACTGTCCCTGTCCCTGTCCCTGTCAGAAGCTCCCCGGGCGCTCGGGACGAGCAGGGCAAAGAGGCCCCAGCGGGCGGAGAGGCAGCGCCCCCTGCTGGCCCCGCCCGGCCCTGCCCGCAGCGGTTCTTGCCCGGCCGCAGCCGCGGCTCCTCTGCCCGTGTCCCTCAGCGCGCAGTAATACACGGCCGAGTCCCCGCGCCGGGGCTGGGACAGGTACAGAGCGCTGGACTTGCGATCTGACGAAACCCACAGATGACCCGCACTGTCCGGCAGCTCTTTGGACGTTCCAGGAGTGAGTACGAAGAGTTCGGGACCTCGGCTTGGGAGCTGTCGGTACCAGTGGATGAAATCGCTGGCCTGGATTTTGGGATGTGAGCAGCTGATGTTAATGCTGGTGCCCTCGGTGGTCTCCATTGACTGCTCCTGCTGTACTTGGGCTCTGGCCACAGCCACTGCCACAAAGAAAAGAAGGATCACTTTCCATCACGAGTAAATGGTGTGCACGGGGAGAGAGGAGAAGGCAGAGGAGGACAGATCAGAACTGAGATGTATTCTGAGAACTGAGCATATCGAGACTATTTCTTCAAGGGCAGCTGCTTGGAAATAAGAATGTATGTGGGATATTTTGGAAATTACTCAGAGTGCAGATGATGAAATTGGGATGACGAAAAGAGATTGGCTGGAATGAATGGATGCGTGGATGGATGGATGGATGGAAGGACGGACGAGCGAATGAATCAATCAATGAGTGGCTAAAGAAATGGAGTAGTCAAACAGGAAAGCTCGGCGGGAATGGATTCTTTAAGGACAGAAGGGACATCGACAGAGAGCAAAAAAGAAGAGAGCAGGAGGACAGAATTGCCGGAGACAAATCCCGACCTCAGTGCTTAACCGAGGAAGAACTAGCCCGAGCCCCAGCCCCAGCTCCTCCACCCCCACGCACCGAGCAGCACCGCGAGCAGCGCCGCCAGCTGCGCTCCCTGACGCCGCCGCATCCCGCCGCTCCGCCGCCCGAGCAACGATACCCAACTCAGCCCCGATTCTCTCCTCCGCCCGTGCTGCCCCCTCCCCTTTTCACCGCCTCCAGCTCCGCCCCGGGTCTAAGCCTTGCCCCTGCGCCGCTCGGGCTCTCGCCGAGTCCTGCCAGGGAACGGAGTGGAGGCGAGCGCGGTGCAAGTGGGGCGGCGGTCGTGTCTCTGCACGGAGGAGGCTGCAGTAACGGGATGCGTGACGGGGAACTCAAGATTGTTTCTCCCTGTGCTCCCATTATCTGTTCCCTCACATCCCCCATTTGCTGTCTCCTGGGAACTCCTGAATTGTCCCTCAGGGCATGTGTTGATATGAACGGACAATGGGCACGAGAGGCAGAGAACACCATTGGGCTCTGCAATTCCCCTGGAGACACTCCCAATGTTTCAAATGGAATTAAACTAGGAAACCACACTTGTGTGAAACCATGCTTTTTATGGCCTGCAATTGACAGGTGCAGAGCATGATTTTTAGAGCAGCTGGAGAAGGAGGGCTCAGGAAGCAGGGACTGCATTTCATCGCCTCTTCCCTGAACGCATCTCGTACAAGCTCCTACATCATTTTTCAACTGCACCCAGGCTCCTTCTGAATCTGGCAACCAGGTGAGTCTGAAGCCACTTCCCTTTCTCTTTCACTTCGAAAATGATCCATTTGTTAAACATCCCAGCTGATGTTTTTTTCTTCTCTGTTGAGCCTGCTGTCATGGTAAAAATATGGGAGGACTAGAGAGAGGGTGAAATGTGGCTGCAGAGGATCTTGCTTAAGAAATTACAAGCAAGATTCCCTGGGCCAGGCTGCTCCTTGCAGGGCAAGTTAGAATGTGTGGCTCCTTGCCAAGGCTTCAGCTCCAAACTCAGTCAAAGCCTTGATTTCTCTTTCAGCCTTGTGCTCTGTTTCCTGTCTGCTCCTTCTCCCAGGTGCACCTCTCACTTTGAGGTGTGTCCTGCTACACCCTGTGCCTGCCCTGCCAGCCCTGCGGCCCCTGCCCGCTGGCCAACAGCTGCAATGAGTGCTGTGTCAGGCAGTGCCAGAGCTCCACCGTTGTCATTGAGCCTCCTGCTGTGCTGGTGACCCTGCCCGGCCCCATCCTCAGCTCCTTCCCACAGAACACCGTGTTGGGATCCTCCACTTCGGCTGCCATTGGCAGCATCCTCAGCTCTGATGGAGTGCCCATCAGCTCCTGCGGCTGTGGCCTGTCTGGCATCTCCAGGCACTACTATGGCAGAAGATCCCTCCCCTGGAGAAGATGCTGGGAAAACCCCCATGAAGACACTTCAGGAAAATCAGAACATGGTCCTGGGCAAAGGATGGGCATTTTCCAATGTTAGTACCAGGACAGCTGCCAGGTTTTGCCTTTCCCTTTTCTTTGTTTGCTTTGGCTCCCCTTGGCAGCAAGGGACCACCAAGGGCATCCTGGTGGAGACATTCTGTCTTGTCTTCCTCTCTGGGGCTGGTAGACAGGCATTGTGCAGGAACTTCTCCATTACCAACGAGGACAGGCTCTCACATCTGAGAGGCAGCACTGCTGTTCTCTAACAGGCCTTCGGAGCTGGGAGATAGGGAAAGTGAGCAGAATGAAACACATGTAACCCAGAAGGAGGAGGTAGTGGTCTGCTGAGCTACTAAGATGCTCACAAATATTTGGTATTGTATGGGATTCATGCTTGGGAGATTATAGAGCTGGGGAAAGACCTGGTTAAGCCAGCTGGGAGAGGCGATGCTGAGCATGGTCTTTGACTCCCAGTAGGAACTCTCAGCGTCGGTGCCAGTGTGAGTGTTAATATCAGTGTCAGCACCAGTGTCACTGTGTCACTGTCGCTGTGGCTATTGCTGTGGCTGTCGCTGTGGCTGTCGCTGTCACTGTCCCTGTCCCTGTCAGAACCTCCCCGGGCGCTCGGGACGAGCAGGGCAAAGAGGCCCCGGCGGGCGGAGCGGCAGCGCCCCCTGCTGGCCCCGCCCGGCCCTGCCCGCGGCGGTTCTTGCCCGGCCGCAGCCGCGGCTCCTCTGCCCGTGTCCCCCAACGCGCAGTAATACACGGCCGAGTCCCCGCGCCGGGGCTGGGACAGGTACAGAGCGCTGCTCCGGCCGTCCTCTGACACCGACAGCTTTCCTGCAATTCCCGGCAGATCCTTGGACGCTTTAGCAGTGAGTGCCAGGAATTCGGGGCTTTGGCCCGGGAGCTGACGATAGAAATGGATGTAATCGCCGAGCCGTTTGGTGTGGTGTGAGCAGTTGATGTTGATGCCGGTGCCCTCTGTGGTCTCCAGCCACGGGTCCTGCTGCACTTGGGCTCTGCCTGATGCCACTGCCGGGGAAAAAAAAGGACAAATCTCAAATCCTACATTGCCCTTGCCTACAGAAAAAATGCCACAGAAACAGGCAGGATCGTAAAGAAGTAATGAGAAAAACAGTTCCCAGAGAATTTCATGATATGCAGGAAAGAAAGTGTCCATTAATCGTTTGTGGAGACATGAATGAGTGAATGATAGCAGAATTGCTGCAGTTACTGGAGAATAGGATTATGGGGGAGAATGAACAAAAAGACAGAAAGAAAAGTAGCAAGGGGTAAGGACTGACCTCGGGAGCTGTAAAGATAGGAAAGGAATGTTTGTGCGGGGTTGGGCAAAGAAGAGACCTGAAGAAATCTAAGGGAGTCTGGGATGGAGTAGAGGGAGAGATGAACGCATCACAGTTCGAGGGAAGAGCTCTGGGAAGAAGCCAGGCAGGACGACAGGGACCTATCGGGACAAACCAGCCCCAGCCGCGGCCCCTTCTCCATCACCCCTGCGCACCGAGCAACGCCGCGGCCAGCGCCGCCAGTCCCATGCCCCGACACGGCCGCATCCCGCCGCTCTGCCGCCTGAGCATCGCTTGTCCCCTCAGCCCCGGCTGGCCCTCTCCTCTCCTCCTCTCCTCTCCTCTCCTCTCCTCTCCTCTCCTCTCCTCTCCTCTCCTCTCCTCTCCTCTCCTCTCCTCTCCTCTCCTCTCCTCTCCCTCTCCTCTCCTCTCCTCTCCTCTCCTCTCCTCTCCTCTCCTCTCTCCTCCTCTCCTCTCCTCTCCTCTCCTCTCCTCTCCTCTCCTCTCTTCTCCTCTCCTCTCCTCTCCTCTCCTCTCCTCTCCTCTCCTCTCCTCTCCTCTCCTCTCCTCTCCTCTCCTCTCCTCTCCTCCTCAACACTAACAGCTCCGCCCCCGCCGGGCTCAGCCCCCGCCTCTCACAGCACCAGCACAATCAGCGACACAAGGACGTTTGGCATCGCCAGGGACAAGACACAGAACTGTCCCATCCCGCACACCACCGACACTGCACGGGAAGCACATCCACTCCGCCGTTGGCAGCATACGGGCGGCACGATTGCCGAGCCTCTTGCCATGCCCACGAGGCAAATCTCCTCCTTTGACTCTCTGCAGCATCAGTGGTGCGTGAGCTTTGGAGGGGCAGGAAAGGGAGTGCTCAGGTGACAGGGGCTGCATTTCAGTATGTTCAGATGAGCTTGTGGGGAAATGATTCCACAAAGGCGTCCTCTAGTCCTGTGCAATACAAAGGGCAGGTGTAAGAGGTAGCCAAAATCCCTGGCGTCTTTTTAATTTTTCTTGCCTATTTCTATAGGCTACTACATGGATGAAAATATTTAGAAAAATCAAAATAGAATTATTCTTGATAGAATGATTATAGAGAGATGAAACATGCCACAGGCTCAGGGAGACCTTCCGTTGACACCAAACGTTGAGACTGGAACTCCTTGCATTCCAGACACCTGATGAAGCTTGGATGGGGCTTGGTCCAAACTTAGTCTCAGACCGAGACAATAGTTTATTTCTGAACGAATTAACTGAAGGCATTTCATTAGTATCGATCCATCATGAAATTCTGTGATGATCTGTTGCAAATAAGGAGTCTCTCCACACTGGGAAAGAAAAGGGTCTCTCAGCCTCAGGTTAAAAATTTCAAACCCCAAGAGGTGTATGTGAGTCAGCACAGGCAAACAGCCAGAACAGCCACCAACACACAGTTAAAATGAAATATGTGTTTTCCTTCCCTCACTAACCGCAGGATCCCTGAAAACACCTCAGGGCAGAACTGCACAAGCAGAGATGCATACACAGTGAAACTCAGTGCATGCTAAAGGAACACCAGTTGCTTGTCACACCTCGTTATCAAGGGCTCTTTCCAGCTGCAAGGTCACTTGATGAATTACAACTCTCCTCAGCAGTGCCCCAATTTAACCCATTCTTCCCAACACCATGACCACAATACTCAGGGACAGACACATAGCAGGGAGGGGCTTTTGTGTGGGTGAGTGTGCTCAAGTGGCAGATCTCCTGCTCTCAGCAAATTCAGATCAGTCTTTTCCCAGCCACCCTGAAGCCTTGGAAATACGAGTTGCAGAAGCTGACTCTTCCAAGTGCAACACCTGGGCAGTGCAAGTGGCCCTGGACAGTGCAAACAGCCTCTCTTTAGCTCTCTTGAGTCTTCTCAATGAACTCGAGAGGACTAGAGATGTAGATTTGTGTATGTCTGGGTATGTGTGCCCACCTAAGCAAGCTGTTTGTCCCGAGTGTTGTTGAGCGTGAAATCACACACTTGGAGGAGAAATGCAACAACAAATTTGACTGAAGTAAATAGTGAGTGAACAAAGTTAATAAGACAGTGGTTTACCTAAATTTGATGGCAAAGGCTACTTGATTATTTGCAGGGTCAGCTAAAGCTGTCAGGGAGATTCTGCTACTGAATCACCAGGTTCAGAAAGGACTCCCTTCCATTCCAAACCCCTTCTCATATGGGGAGTTTATGTGCAGCTGGATCCTGATTTGACCCAGACTTGTACAATTCTTTATGTCTAAACAATTCTCTATGCACCATCCATCCTTTCTATCACTTAGGAAGCTTTCAAAGGTTCAGTGCTCTTCTTCTCAATTAACACACCAAATATCAGATGCCATAAGGATTCACTCAGCCTTAAGGAGAGACCTTGAGAAATGTCCCTGCTAAAGGGAAGATCCTGGTGTGCAACCCAGTAGCATGCAGGAGAGCTGAATGAGACCTGGTCTGTGCCCATATTTTCCGGAATAAGATGGTTGACTCACCGTTGCAGCCCACCTGTATTTCAATTGGCACAAGATCAAAAAGCCCTGGGCTGTTCAGCAAGATTTGTGGCTCTCAGCTGTGATGTTGTTATGTGTCTGCCCAGAGTGCAGCTTAAGGCAGATGTGGCCATATTACTGGTGGCTATTGCTTAGGAGGGAAGGGGAAGGGGAAGGAAAGAGCATTTTCTAACATTAACTTTTATTAGAGTCATCTTGAAGAATACTTTTCTCCAAACTGGATTAGTGCAAAGTCCTCACTTACTCCTCACAGGGCTTTCCTTAAAGCTCTTTCACCATTTCAGTTCCCCTCCTCTGGACATAATTCAGTACCTTTACATCTTTCCGAAATACAGGGGACCAGATCTACACACAGTACTCGAGAACAGGCCATACCAACATTGAATATGGCAGGATGAGGTAATTTGTTTTCCCCTGAACTCCCAGTGCTGTCACCTCATATGAACGAACTTCAGCTGTCACTTGGCCTTCACAAATGGCCAAAAGAGTTCAGCAGTCTTGGGAAGGGAAGTAAAGAGGCAAGAGGAGAACGAGCCTGATATGGGCTGGGTGAGAATATGTGCCCTCCCAGATGCATTTGTGAGACAATGCTGGCACAGATTTGTGGACAGGCCAGAGGATGCCACATTCCCTGGAGCACACAGAGCCCTTTCTGAAGGAGAAAGAGATACCGTGGGAATCACCCTGCTGCCCTCCCAGCCTCGCACAGCTCATCTGAGTGTGGAAATGGAGCTGTGGCCACGGGAGGCAGTTTGCTGCCCTCAGGAGCTCAGCTGAGAAGAGAGGCTGAGCGCTCTTAGTGACTCCAAGCAGGAGCTGCCAGTGTCGGTGTCGGTGTCACTGTTACTGTCAATGTCAGTGTCACTGTCACTGTCACTGTCACTGTCACTGTCACTGTCACTGTCACTGTCGCTGTCAGAAGCTCCTCGGGCGCTCGGGACGAGCAGGGCAAAGAGGCCCCAGCGGGCGGAGCGGCAGCGCCCCCTGCTGGCCCCACCCGGCCCTGCCCGCGGCGGTTCTTGCCCGGCCGCAGCCGCGGCTCCTCTGCCCGTGTCCCCCAGCGCGCAGTAATACACGGCCGAGTCCCCGCGCCGAGGCCGGGACAGGTATAGAGCGCTGGACTTGCGATCTGCCGACACCGACAGACGCCCTTTAGGCACGCGCATATCCTTGGACCCTTTAGCAGTGACCACCAGGAGCTGGGGGCTTCGGCCCGGGAGCTGACGATAGAAATGAATGAAATCACCGGTCCGGATGTTGGGGTGTGAGCATTTGATGGTGATGCTGGTGCCCTCGGTGGTCTGCAGCCATGGATCCTGCTGTATCTGGGCTCTGGCCACAGCCACTGCCAGGAGACAAAGAAGAACACACCTCAGCTTCTACTTTTGATGCAGTCCTGCCTGCCAATCCCCAGGACAAATCCCACCGAAGCAGTCAGAAATATACAGAGATGATGAAGAAAACAGTCCCCAAAGGATGTCAATACATGAAGGAATGTAAGCATCCATTCATCATTTGTGAAGAGAATGAATGCGTGAATCACAGGAGGATAGGGGCAGTCACTAGAGAATGAGAGGTTGTGACAGAAAGCATAAAAAGACAGAAAGAAAAGTAACAAGGGAGCAGGACTGACTGCGTGAGTTATAAAGACCGATAGAGTGGAAAGGAATGTTTGAGTAGGGCAGTGAAAAGAACAGAACCAAGAGATTTCTGAAGGAGTATGGAATGAAAAAGGGAGGAATGAACCGGAGAATAGTTCGCGGGAAGAGGTGTGTGAAGAAGCCAGGCAGCACGGCAGCCTCCAGGGAGCCGCGGGGTCACCCAGCCCCAGCTGCGGTCCCTGTGCCACCACCCCTGCTCACCGAGCAGCACCGCAGCCAGCACCGCCAGCCCCATATCTCGACACGGCCGAATCCCGCCGCTCTGCCGCCCGAGCATCGCTGGCCTCCTCAGCCCCGGCTGGCTCTCCTCTCCTCTCCTCTCCTCTCCTCTCCTCTCCTCTCCTCTCCTCTCCTCTCCTCTCCTCTCCTCTCCTCTCCTCTCCTCTCCTCTCCCTCTCCTCTCCTCTCCTCTCCTCTCCTCTCCTCTCCTCTCCTCTCCTCTCCTCTCCTCTCCTCTCCTCTCCTCTCCTCTCCTCACTGACAGCTCCGCCCCGGCCGGGCTCAGCCCCCGCCTCTCACTGCACCAGCACAGTGAGCGACACAAGGACGTTTGGCATCGCCAGGGACAAGACACAGAACTGTCCCATCCCGCACACCACCGACACTGCACGGGAAGCACATCCACTCCGCCGTTGGCAGCACACGGGCGGCACGACTGACGAGCCTCTCGCCATGCCCACGAGGCAAAGCTCCTCCTTTGGCTCTCTGCAGCCCTGCTGAGAGCGGCTGTGTCACGGCTGGGGCGCAGGGCACGGGGGCTGCGAGACGTGCTGAGGCCCCGACCGTGGTGTTTGTCCTGAGGTAAGGTAAGCATCCAAGGTGCACTGAAACTATTCTTGTTGGACCTGAAATCAGCATCAGGGAACGTGAACTTTGGCGGGGCAGGGAAAGGAGTGCTCAGGAGACAAGGGGGCTGCATTTCAGTGTGGAGCCACACACAGCTTTGTGCTTTACACGCGTCTGTGGAAACTGGGCTGCTCCAAGAGCACAAGAGGCAGGAACACATCATCTCTG
>NW_028147678.1:0-4996 GCF_008360975.1 Lichenostomus cassidix
ATGGGGCTGTCCTAGTTCCTAGGGAGCAATAAGAAGTTTTATTCCTGTTCTCTACCCACAGCAATGAAGCATTTCCCTGCAGTGACAGGACTGTCACAGTAGTGGGGTTACAGCTGCCCTCTGGATGCTTCAAGGGTCTCCTCCAATGTTCTTGTGTCTGATCTTCAGCCATATCAGCCTTCCTTGATGGAGCCCTGATACTCTGTCTCTTTCTTTCCTCTGAGCATGAAATTTCAGAGGCCAATTCTGCTACAGTACATTTAGCAAATCTAATTGTGCTCCAGCATCTGGAGTCCTGCACTTTCTGGCACTGTTAAACAGTGAGCAAACAGTATCCACAAAGAATAGTACTAGGCACTTGATGACAAAAGCATGTGGAGAAAATGTACCGTGGAACAGGATATAGTCCACGTGTATACTAAGTTTATCAGAGCTACATGGCATCCTTGTAGGTATTTCACAGAAGTTTGGTTTGGCTTTATTTTGTCAAAATCTCTACCTCTTTTTGAAGTACAAGTGCTATTTTAACCATTATCAGCCATCCTCCATTTGTTCATAATCCTCATTCCATGGGGGGAGCTATGAAATGGATGTATCTTCACAGGAATTTTTGTGAACTGCTTAAATGATGTTCAGAAAGGTAGGCCTGTTACTCAGAGGTCCCTAGGCAGGCCCTTATAAATGAATCTAGGATTTAGGAAGCTGATACCATGACCCCTTGTATATACATCTGTATCTACATCTACCTCCACAGAGATAGATGATGATAGATAGATAGATAGATAGATAGATAGATAGATAGATAGATGATAGATAGATAGATAGATAGATAGATAGATAGATTAGATAGATAGATAGATAGATGATTGATTGATAGATAGATAGATAGATAGATAGATGATAGATAGATAGATAGATAGATAGATAGATAGATAGACAGACATTTATATATAACTGGATGAAATCCTCTGATCCATCCTCCATGAGTAGAGAAGTGAGGGCCCCTCCAGTGTCTGTTCCTCCCAGACTGGACCAAATATTTAAGAAGATACAATTTTATTTCTCATTTTACTTGCTTCCTGGAAATACCTTATTGACTGCCATAGATGGGGTTTTTTGATAATTGGTAAGCTGTTTTGCTTATTATGTGCAGGTTTTCTTCTTGTGTGTTCTCAGTACCACACTTGCAAATAGACCGTGTCATTGTGGTTTTCCACAACAGATATTGAAAGAAGTTGTTGCTCCTATCAGATGAAATGTTTAGTTGTAATACACTTCAGAAAGATAGAGGAAAGGCAGATGAAGAAAGAGCTATGATGTCAGTGTAGAATAAACTGAACACACTCAAATTATTTATCTGGGCCTTTTAAACTGTGCAGCACTCTTTTTATAATTGCTCTTAATATTGTATAAATAGATTTTATAGGATATTTCTCATATTAACTACTTTCATGGACTTTGTACTGGGCACAGTGTAGTGCCTGAAGTCTACAGGCTAAACATGGTTTATAGTCTAGGTTTCCTATAAAAACAGCTTTCATGGGGTTGTTTGTCAGTGGACTTTGATCCAAACAAGATTACTGCAGGAAATTCTACCCCAGTATGGAAGGCTACAGAGCTATTTATATGGCATTTCTTTGCAGCAGGTTGGACTCTCAGGCATGGGATTGCCTTTTTTGTAATGTACCATGGAGAATATGTTCCCTTGTGCATCTGTGTTAATGGATTGAGCTACACAAGGCTCCAAGGGGAGGGGAGGCTTTCAAGGGGCTGTTTTCTGGTTTGTTTCATCCCATTCTTCCAGTACACATATCCATGGGGGAATGTCAATAAGTGTAATGGCATAATGAATCCCTCTGTCTGGCAACAGTTTTTATAATACCTGTTAGTTTAAAAGCTAGATGATTTCCAAATCAATAATTAGATTTACAAACATTTATAGACACTATGAATGCTTCTGTTTTCAAGGAGACCAACCAGTGACTACAATGATTTGACGTATATGAAAATTTATTTAACTCTGGATCCCAACAGGGGAAAAGCCTGTGGTAAAGTTTGGTTACAAATGTGTGTAAGAAAAACCACCTAGTGTCAGAAACAAGATAGATATGGCACAACTAGAGCTATGAAAGGCACAAGGCAAACTCATTTCTCTTGAAGCCATGCTGCTTGCTGCTTTCCTCTAAAGGAGAGATCCAGAGTGTATTCAGCTCCTGGGGTAGGTGTGAAAGAGCAGAAATACATCGTGTGGTCTTATCCAGCTCCGTTGTAGACTTTGCAACTTATCTCAGGGTTAGTCTTCTTCACCACTCGGATGGAACAGCTTTTCTTGTGGAATAGGCCAACACAGTTCACCCTATCATACCTCTTGGGGATTACAACCCTGTCATTGAGAAAGGCAAAGAGAAAATCAGCAGCTGAGGCATGGTCTGAGAAGGATACTTACTGAGCTACAGCCTTCCTGGAGCAACCATGGATTGACTTGGCCTGTGGGTATCCATAACAAGTGCTATGGATTATCACAGGAGGAATACAGAGCCCAGATCATGGCTGTTAACAGATGAAGTGATTTCCCAATGTCTTTTCTTGTTTAAATGCAGTTCTCACTGGTCATTCTGCTAGGGATTGCTATAAATTCCCACACAGAGACAAAATACAGATTAATTCTGTCTTCTCCATTCAAGCTACAACTTTATTGATAATAACTAATGATTTTAAAAGTGCTGAATCATCCCAGCATGAATAACTCCCAGCTGGGCCTTTTCTCAGCACAGGCCAACTCCCTCCCTGTTATAGCTGAGAAAACCTGGGAATATTTCCCTCCAAATGTTCCTTGGGTTGCAGCCTTCCTCACAGACCATTTACAGGACTCTTTCTCCCTCACCTTAAAAGAAGGATTTGTCTAGTCTTCTGGGGAGATAATCATTTCACATCACTATACTCAGGAAGACACAGCTCTCCTTGGTGAGTCACTGCCATCCGTGAGGCAGAAACACACAAGAAAGCAGATTTATGTCCTGTTTTGATAGGGACGAAGTGTGGGCTCTTGGCAGCGTTGGAAGGAGTTGGAACAGCTTTGACCTGAATAGATGCTTTCAGGCAGGCCAGTGGTTTGGTGCAGAGCTACAGAAGCCCACAGGTTTGTGTGTTGTGGGGTGTTTAGGTATCTGGAGGTAAGTTGGTGAATAGAAGGAGCAAGAAAACAGAGGCTAAAGGGAACCATACCCACGGTTAGTGTCTGAATCAAAAGAAGGATTAGGTGAGGAGGAAGAGCTGGGTGCTGGAAACACCCTAAATTGTGTTTCATTATGTTTCTTCCCAAAAAAGCCTGAGTGATTACCAGATTATTCTGCTGGTCACGGTTAGAGCTAAGTGGGAAACAGGAAACGGAGTTTTTCACGAGTGTGACATTTCATTGCATGTTTTCAGTGAGGTTTTTTAAATCTGAATAGTTCAACCAGTTTCTACATAAGCAAACAATAATTTGGGTAAACTCACAAGCTGCAGCAAGTCATTGCACCCATCTTACACCTGCACTGGAAACAGTCTTCATTCTTCCACACCGCACCAAAAACATAGAGGTTTCTGTCAGAAAGGCACCCTGCATGTACCCACCAGAAAATAATAGTCAGTAAATCAACAGACATAGACCACAGTCTTATGTTTGTGGACTAATAATCAAAGCACTGATTTCTGTAGAGTCACGCCAGGGAAGGGCCCAACCCTGTACTTTGCAGAAAAGATACCATGTCTTTGCTCCTGCAGTGTGCATGAGTGTATGACACGGCATGATAAAATGCAGCAACCACAGATCAGATGCATATTATTCTGCTATTGCAAGGAATCTGAAAAACACCTTAGCTTATGGCTACAGGAGGATCTTTATGCCCTTTTTTATATTCAACATACAGATTTAGACTTTATTTTCTCACTCCTTCCTCCTCCCCAATTCTTATTTTACTTCAGCTTGCTCTCCTAAACTGAATTTAAACACCTGTGTTGTCTTTGCTTTAATTTTAGTGTCAGGTACCCCCTTCAGGTTAATCAATGCTGCTTAAAAGTATGTGGGGTTTTGCCACATGGGCAAGTACCTCAGTTATCCCTTAGCCCAGAGGTGCCTCTGCGTGGGTTGATTACTGAGTAAGCAACTGTTTGGATCATTCCTCAGCAAAGAGAAAAAAGCCTTTGAATCTCTGAATTAATGTTTCAGGGATGTCTAATATATTTGCCATTCTTACCATATTTCCTGGCTGGTCTAAGGTAACAGCGACTAGGGACACACAGAATTCTCGACAAAAGAAGGATGAAGCAAAAAACCAGCAAGAATTTCTAGAAAAGAAACAAGAATCTTTTTTTAGAATTAAATGGTTTTTTCCAAAGGTCTAGCACAGAGTTATGGACAAGTCCTACTATTCCAAATAAAATCTAATAAAAAAATACTTCCAGTGTTAAAAATACTACACGTACACACACACAAAGCTGATCACTTACCATACTTGCATGGGCCACTCACATTAAATAATGAGGAGTAGTGTCTGTTTATATAGCATGAGGAAACAATGGTCAGTGGGAAGGGAGGTGATGTAAATGTGTTCCCAATGGACACTCTAACCTGTACCGATCATCAATCAGAAGGTAACACCTCAAGAAGTCTTGCGAAGGCTCATTCTGTGCACTGGCATACATTGGCATCTTGAACTCCATTGTGCTGGTGTAAATCAGAAGAAACTCCAGCAGATACACAGCATTGGTGTCAGTGGAGGAATCTGAGCACTGGAAAGCAGTGCCTCCAGCCCTGGCAGGCCGTCAAGGACCAGCAGGGAAAGGGCACTATTGTTCAACTGACCTGCTATGAGGAGGTACAGGACAGGTCATTCAGACAGTGCAGTGGTGTGGAAAGTCCACTGTTCTCAGACAGATTTATTATATTTTCAATAATAATAAAGAGATCTATTACTTAGTCCTGCATATCTAGTAACCTGCAGGAACTAGTTGT
>NW_028147679.1:0-4954 GCF_008360975.1 Lichenostomus cassidix
AAGGTAAATACTGGTTCTCTCTTCTTCTCTCATCGTTTCTAAAGACATTCACACCTTTTTCTCCTCCCAGCCAGGAGACTCAGCAGCTCCTGGGAAGAGCAGGGCACATCAGGCATGGCTCTGCTCCACCAGCCAGGCGAGGCACTGGCCTTGGGGATTGCCAAAGCCTGGCAGCTCTGCAGTTGCCGGCAGCCGGAGCAGCTCGGCTCCCGGAGCCTCCAGCGCCGGCCGAGCCCCCTTTGCCCGAAGGTGCTGCCGGCCCTGCTGCGGCTGCCGTGGGCAGCGGGTGTCCGGGCAGCTCCGTGCCTGCCCCGGCCGTGCTCGGGGAGCGCCGGGCTTGGAGGGGACGCTGCCCGGGCAGGGGCTGAGCTCGGGCACCTGTTGGCCCTCGGGCTCCTGTGGGAGCCCCAGCCCCGCAGCCCCAGCCCCGCAGCCCTGCCGCTGCCAGCATCGCAGCCCGCCGGGACTCTGTGCCGGCAGCCAGCGCCGACCGTACAGCCACCTCCGGGCACCCACGGCCCCTGCCCAGCACGGCCTGCACTGCCCCATCCAGGGCTCACCCGAGTCAGGCACAGGCTCCAGTGGCTGCTGCCAGCAGCAGGAAATCGGGCAGCGCCAGGATCACCTCGCGTGGCTTTAGTCTCTTGAACAATGGCACAGAAATGTAATGCACGGGAGGAGCAAAGCCCAGAGACCTTGGAGGCTCCAAGCCTTAACCATCAGCCCCTGCAGCTCCAAAAGCTGCTCCCCGCAGCCTGGCTCCAGCAATTCCCAAGGCTGTCGTGGCCTTCAGAGCATGACAGGGATTTTGCATGCCTGCAGCCTGATGCCAGCTCTCAGCCCAGGACTCCCGAAGGCTCAAGGAGGAAGGCTGGCATCGCTGTTTGGTGGCATCGCTGCAGAGGCTGCTCCTGCCAGGGCCCAGTCTCTGCTGGTGACAGCTTTGCTCTTGGGGACACTGCTCTGCCTCAGCCCAGGAACACGAGCAGTGCCCAGTGCCAGCAGTGGCATCAGTGGAACATCCCCATGCACAGGGACCCCCAGCCCTGGGGTGGCCGTGCCAGAACCCCCAGAGACCTCCAGCCCCAGGAACCTGGAGCAACCCCAAATCACAACCCTGCATATGCAGCTTGTGCCCTGTTGCAGTGGCCCTGGCGCAGTTGAGCACCTCGGGTTAAGGTGCCATTGCAAAGCCCCTGAGGAGTCATGGATTTGAGTAAGCTTCGTGGTCACGGCGACCTGAGAAAATACTCCCATGGACCTTTGCCACCAGATTAGTTAATATGCACCAGCACGCTTGACAATTGGCCCCGCTTCTCTCCCTTCCCCTATTCTATATAAGGTTTTGTTCTAGAAGTTTCTCCTTTGTTCTCCAGCTAAGTTGTTAGACATTGGTTCTTTTGGATTTTGTACCCTCCCCCTCTGCACCCCCATTGGACCAACTCTGTGTCAGTCATGAGTTCTCTGTACCCCATTGGCTGTCTCTCGTTTCCCCGCCCCTTTTCCATTACCTTAAAAGCTGCTGCACAGCACAGAGCAGCGCCATTTTGAGCTCCTCCCTACCTGCCGTCCTGACCTCTCTGCCCGACCCTCAATAAACCCTTCTTCGATCCAGCTCAGAATTTCCTAAGTTTCTTGCTTTCAGTGTCTGATCTCCGACCTCCGCAGCTCCCGTAAGAGCACAGCTTTTTCTATCCTTCCACCCGCCACCCCAAGGGCGAGCTGCTGCTGCCTGGGGAAGGCCTCGCAGTCCGGTCACCCCGATTCCGAACTGAGTCAACAGGTCCCAGAGACCCGACAGTGCCCAGAAGAATTACAAAGAAAGCTAGGGTGTGGAAAACAAATGACAATTTATTTACAGAAGAGCAGCAAAAATGACAAGCTGCAGAAGGTATTTACAACAGAAGAATCTTTATAACAACAACAATCTATAGAACGTATTTACAGTGAAACACTCTAAGTAAAAAGTAAAATCTAACAAACATATTTACAAAAGGGAACAACGGGAACAAACAGAACATATATACAGGTAGCTGTGTCCATCATCTCCATCAGTCCTGGAAGAAAAAGAAGCAGCAGGGTCACTCCAGCCCGGCCCTGAGGGCTGCTCCCTGTGCCCCCAGGCTGGCACACGCTGGCAGGGCAGGACTGTGCCGCCAGCACTGAGCCTGGCTGGGGCTGGGAGCCGTGCCTCAGGCACTGGCACGGGGCTGGCGTGGCCCAAAGCAAGCGCAGGGCAGGCCGGGGGTGGTGCTTGTGCCACCAGAATGCAGGGATGCCCCGGGTCCCCGTGTCCCTGAGCAGGGCCACCCAGCCCAGCCCCAGCCTGGCTGCAAGGGACCCGCCGTGCCTGTGGGCAGGGCATGGGGAGCACCTGCCTGTCCTGCTGCTGGGGCTCCATCCTCATCCCAGGACCATGGGCTCCTCCTCATCCACCTCATCCACCTCCATGGCCTCTTCTTCCTCCGTCTCATCTACTTCCATGGCCTCTTCTTCCTCCGTCCCATCCACTTCCATCTCCTCCATCTCTTCTTCCATTTCTTCCTCAACCTCCAACACATCAATGTCCATCATCTCCTCCACACCAATAACGTTGTCCACCTCCATATCCTCCTCAGCGTCTCTGGCAGGCTGCGTCAGGTAGCACAAGCTCACGGTGGGGTCCCTGTCCCACTGCATCCCCACAGGGCCCCAGCCCGCCCGGGCAGCTGGGGGTGCCCAGCTCCATGGAATGCCACTGTACCCCCATTGGGACAGGAGAGCACATCTTGCTGGGATCGGTGGTGAGGCCCAGGCAGCAGGATGAACTCAGGACCGATGGATCCATTGGGAGCAGCTCAACAGCTAGAAGGCTGTAGGGCGCAGGGAGCAGGGTGCACGCTGGCCTCCTCGCTGGCTCCAGGGACAATGGTTGTGTTGTGCTCAACAGCAGGAGCTGGAGGCTCCACCTGCAACATGGGCTGTGACATCACAATTCTGGGAGCTGGGATGTCACAGGAGCTCCAGGGCCACTCTGCACTGGGGGCTCAGGATCGTAGAACGTCCAAATCCTTGAATGATTTGGATTTGACAGAACTCTTCAGATGATCTCTCTCCAACCTGAGCAACCTCCCACCGGACAGGGATGCTCATGACCACGTCTAAGCTGGCCTTGCATGTTTCCAGGGCTGGGGCATCCACAGCCTCTCTGCCTGTACAGCCTGTGTCATTGCCCACTACACTCACAAGAAATAATATTTTCCTAACATCCAATCCATTCCTACTCTCAGTTTGAAGCCATGCCCTTGTCGTGTCACTACAGCTCCCAACAAAGAGTTGCTCTCCCGCTTCCCTGCAGTCCCTTCACACCCTGCAAAGGTGCTGGGAAGTCTCCACACAACCTTCTCTTGTCCAGGCTCAACAGCTCCAACTTTCCCAGCCTGTCTTCACACGGCAGGTGCTCCAGTGCCCTCAGCAACTTCGTGGGCTATTCTGCACTTGCTCCATCAGTTGCCCGTCCTCCTGCTGTTGGGGAGCCCAGAGCTGGAGGCAGCCCTGCAGCTGGGCTGTCCTGAGAGGGGAGGAGACAGGCAGGATGTCCTCGCCGCCCTGCTGCCCACGCTGTGGGATGACCCTGGCGTGTGTGTGTGGGGGTTCTGGGCTGCCACTGCCCAGGGCTGGCTCCTGCTGGGATGCAGATGTGAGGCTGGTGTCCAGCTCTCGTTCTCTTGGCTGCACAGAAACATCACAGCCCTGTCTCCTCACCAGCCATCCGAGGCTTCAAAAGTTCGTAACACAGGTCACACGCCAGCTCCAGCCCCACGGCTTTTGCTGCAGCCTCCCAGTTCAATCTTCAACGTGCTTGGAAACTGCTCAGTGTCATTCTGTTACTCCAATGGATACACAAATGTTTCCTTGTGCTGACTGCAAATCGTTTTTCTAGTTACACTGTTGCATTGGTGGTACTGACACAGAGTTCTTTCGATTCCTTCCACTTGTTGAGAGGGCAGAGTGAGTTAGGACTTGCTTTGTATGTAGACACAAAAACGTAGCAATGATCTGGTGAGGTGTGGATTTACTTCCATCCAAATTTGCCTCTTCCTAATACAGAAATCAGCCTCTCAATTAACCACACTGCCATTTCAAGTCCTTTTGCTGGGAAAAGTACTACCTGCAACTACACGGAAGTGTTCTGAAATCTGTTCCCCGGGTGTCCCCAAGTGAGGAGGCCCAGCAGAGCCACAGCCTTGGCTCTATGGGACTCGAGGGCAGAGAGCAGCCGTGTGCCCCGATCGACTGCGGCAGGGGGAGCGCAAATCCACGGCGACAGGGGGAGGAAAACATCTCCGTTTTCGCTGTAGCCCGGAGCAGCCCAGACCCTGCTGAGCACCCTGGAGCATCTCCCTGCCCTGGCACTGACCAGCGACCTCCCCTGGGGACACCTGTGTGTGGGAAATCACACCGCCAAAGGCCAGCGCCTGCGAGGGAGCAGAAAGAGTCCTGCAAAAATCCCCTTGATTAGAATCAAGGGAAAGAGTTTGCTCGGCCATTCCCCTGCGGGGTCTCTCTCAAGTGTCTGGAGGGTGCCGCCTCTTTTTAATCTGAAAGTGCCGATCATATGTTGCCCTCTGCCTTTCCCCATTGGCTGAGGTACTAGGAAGGGACAGACTTCCCAAACCACCTACTCCATATCCCCCCTTTGATGTGTGTCCCCCACCCCGCATCATGTGCTGTCTGATCACTAAAATTAGCTCTGAGCCCACCCTGGGCCCAGAAATTAATCCCCGTCAATCTCTCAAGCCTGCACCTTTTTTCCTAGAGTTCACAAGTGCAGGCCGAGCTTGGTTCGGTAACAAACCTGCACGGTTTGATGTTCCTACAGACCCCTCTCATTTCTCTCCACAACCTGACTGCTTCTTTCCACTTCTCTCATCCTTTCTAAAGGCATTCACACCCTTTTCTCCTCCTGGCCTGG
>NW_028147680.1:0-49426 GCF_008360975.1 Lichenostomus cassidix
TTGCAAAAATGGGCATCTTCATCTGCTGTTGCCTTGAGTGTGTCAAATTGTTTTCTCTTCCTTATTGCTTGAGTCCTGCAGGAAAGCTGTGGAATGTACTGATGTGATGCTCCCAGTCTGTCCAACTCCTGCAGCAGACCTGGGCACGCACAGGTGCCTCTCACATGCCCTGCCCTGGCTGGCAAATCTTCCCAGAGCTGTGAGACCTCCCCCTGCTCCTTACTGAGATCCCCCAGGTGGTTAAACAGCCCCTTCTCATTTGAGTGGCCACAGAGACACACCTGTGATCAGTCTCCCACAAGCCACACGCGCTCATATTTCTATGCTTTAAAAGTTGAGTTCTGCCTTTCTCTTTGCTATCAATGTCCTGTTGCAGGCCCTCCCAAATCTTACAGGAGGTGCTCCAATACTGTCAGTGAGATGTTGGATAGAATGTTTAGGCTGTGTTCCACCAGGTGATACTGAACACCTCTTCTGGAGTTCTGCTTCAGAGGTGTGTTGGTTCGAAAGACAGGTGTTTGCCAAGGAAGGTGGGAACTTCCTGGGATGACAAATATGAACCCCCTACTCTCCAAAGTGTCATGACTTTGAAATTACAGGGCTTTCAGGCAAAGATAAAGGAAAAAGAATAACAGTTATTTACCAGTATATATATATATGTGTATAACAAGACCAAAAAAGAACAAGAACAACAGCAATAACAAACAGAAAAAGTCTCCAGAAACCCAGTACCAGCCTTCTCTGGGCTGTCAGGCACCTTCCCCTTTAGTGCAGTTACACTCACAGCCGGCAGGGGCGCTGTTAGCTCCTGGCAGGGCAGCACAGGTGCAATGATTCCCCCGCGGCTGCAGGGGGCGCTGTGGCGCGAGATCAGCCGCGTCTCCCCCACTGGGTAATGGCGGCTCAGGCGATAGCAAAGAGGGGAGGTGGCTCCTTTTGCAAAACTCACGGGGGAAGCAGCTGGTCTCAGTGCCAATACGGGTGACAAAATGGACTGTAGCAGGAACCTCAGTGCACCAAGCTGGAACAGCAGAGGTGAGCAAATGGTAGCAAATGGTAGCAAAATCTCCAGAGCTCTGGCAGGAGCTGCTGGGTGTCTGGGCAGGCATGGGGTGTGGAGTTAAAGTGTAGCAAAAAGGCCGAAAAAACAGCAGAAAACAGCAGCAATAGGCAGCAACAGCTGAGCTTCCAAAAGCAGCTCCCGCAAGCAGCTGGGAGACTCTCCCTCCAGAGCTGGGGAGAGGGTCAGAGTCCCAGGCTTCCCTGAAGCACCAGAGCAGATGGTGAGGGTCCCTGCCAGTGAGGTCATGTGTAGAAGAGGTCCCAGTTCAATGATTGCTCTTGCAAGCAAAGGCTCACCCATGGTAAGGAGAAGCAGTGAAGGACAGAACACCGTGGTGGCAACGAATTCTCTCCCCAGCATCAGCCTGGCACCAAGACCACAACCATCTCTCCTCCAATCCCTGAGAGAGAACCAGAGAGCCCTGAGCACAGCCCTTGACCCCCAGCCAAGTCACATCATATCTCTTCACTTCCTCAGAGAAAGCTCCCCAGCTAAGAGACTGTAACAAATTGCACCCCTTTCCCCCTCCCACCCCAGTCTTTTGTCTCATAGGTATCATCGTTCTTATCTCTTAGGCAAGAAATGAGAAAAAATTCCCTGGGAGAAAGAAAAAAAGGGGAAAAATCCTAACCTCCAACAAGACAAAACCACAACACAGGGAGTCCCTGTTTCCTCTACAAATGAGTTCTAGGCCTATGAAGGCACATTTTGGAGGTTGTTTGTGCATGCATGGTTGTTGGAATTCTTCCTTCCGCCCTTGCTGAGAGGTTGACGCTGCTTCTTTCCAGAAGAAACTACCCTGGCTCTTCCAGCATAATGCTTCTTGCTCCCTGCAAAATCTCCATTTGTATTTTAACAAAAATTTCTTCTTTTTAGGGGGGAGAGCAGGCAGAGGAGTAGCTCACTCTGAGCTTCTCTCCCAGCAAATCCACCTGATTTCATCACACATTTACCAGAGGCTGTGTCCAAGGCTTTTATTGATGGAGAGCTGGTTCTGGGATATATCTGTCAGGAAGGCAACTTTTTCTTACACACTGTGGTGGTAATTATCTTCTTCTCTGGACAAAAACATCCTACTCAACCTTTCTAACAAAACAGAGAAGTCACTGGTGATGGATTCACTGGAGACACTACAGGTGATCATAGAAAACTAGATATTGAAGGTGAAGCAGTAAGTCACTGTCCATCCACTATGGAGAGGACAGCTAAAAGCAGTGATTTCAAAAGTGACCTGGAATATCTGCTTAGGGAAGTCCTTGGGCTGCTGACATCTAAAAGAAAAGTCGAGGTGACAAAAGAAATCAAGTGGCATTATCATTGTGTTTGTAGCCTTTCCAAGACAGATAACATTGGCCTGACAGGCAGTGCTATGTTGAATTAATGACATTAATGCACTGCAGCAATCCTTCCATAGAGCCAAAGGTGGGAATTGGGGCAAAGCCTGGGGACAACTGCCTGACCCTCTGGCATCTGTAGCTCCTATACAGGATACCTCAGGCACTGTGCTCAGGGACACAAGCCCATGGATGCGTTTGCATTGGTCTCCTCATGTCTTCTGTGAAAGCCTACACTTCTAAATAAAGAAATGAACGGTCAGTGCTCAGAAGAAGAGCCCCTGTGTTTATACACATGGAGCCAAAGTTACGAGTGCAGAGAAGGAGTTTTTCATCATGTTCTGGGAAAGTCCACTTTGGCAATGCTGTTCCTGTGCAGTGCCATTTGTTCCTCAGATCTAATTAATTGACTATTGTTATGTGTTCCTGCAATGTTATTGTGAGACTCTCTAAATATCATGAAGTATCCAAATGCAGTTGAGTTCCACCTTTCCACATTAAAACTTCATCTCCTTCAGTGTTCATTGGGTTTCTTTTTCACAGTTTAACCACAGATGGTAACTCAGCACCACACAGCTGCTTGCTCCTTTGCCCTTTCTTTGATGGGGGAGAGAACTGGAAGGGTAAAAGTGAGAAAATTCATAAGTTTAATAAATAAGTCGACAATTTAATTAATAAAGCAAACATTGCATGTGCAAGCAAAGCAAAGCAAGGAATTCATTCACTACTTCCAATTGTTAGGCAAGTGTCCAGCCTACTCCAGACAAGCAGAGCTCCATCACACAGAGTGCTTACATGGAAATACAAATGTCATCACTCAATATGTCCTCTTTCCTTCCTCTTCCCCATCTTTATATACTGAGCATAATGTCCTGTGACCTGGAATACCCCTTTGGCCAGCTGGGGTCAGCTGAACCAGCTGTGTTCCCTCCTAAATTTTTTGCACTCTCAGCTACTCACTGGTGGGTGGAATGAGGAGCAGAATAGGCCTTGACTCCATGTAAGCTCTGTAAACACTCTCAAACATCCCTGAATTACCAACACTCTTTCCAGCACAGATTCAAAACATAGTCCTGTTGTATCACCTATGAAGAGAATTAACCGAACTCCCCACATTTCTCCTGTCCCTTTTCCAGTTTCTGGCCTTTCCCCTGCCTGTCCCTCTCCCCTCCTGGGCTGACCTCATGCCTGGCCACATCCAAGGCTCCATGGAACCCACAGAAGAGCTGAACAGAGTTGCCCTTCCATGTTTTGTCTTTGCCCCTCCATGTTTTGTCTTTGCCTCAGGGTATTCTGAGCTGGGAAGTGCTGGCATAGTTTGGATCTTCAGACCAATGAGCCCTGAGGTAAAAACTAATAGTCTCAGGCAGGACTCATCCTTCTAAGCATCAGAATTGCAATTAGCAAGAAGGAGGATTTAGGAAAGAGGGGCTGGAGGTGCTGCAGAGCCCGGAGCAGACATTCCACAGCTGCTCAAGGTGAAAACCATGGTTTGTCCCTCTCAGCTGGTGGGGATTGGTGGTGGAGCAAATATTGACCCTGCAGACAGTGCAGGACCCCACACAGCAGTGCGTTGATATGGCCTGAAAAAATCTGTGATTCCATGGAGAGCACATTTGGAGCAGGCTCTTGACAGGAGATGAGGTCTCATGGAGTGAGTAGCCCAGGCCAGAAGAGATTTTCTGCCAGAACCTTTGTCCCACAGAGGAGCCACAATGCTGCAGTGTGTTCCTGAAGGGCTGTGAGGAACTGCAGCCAGAGGGAAGAACCTGCATTGGAGAAGTTCCTGGAGAAATGTTTTCCATGGGTTGGATTGCATACTGAAGCAGGGGAAGAGAATGAGAAGGAAGAAATGGCAGTGAAAACATGTTTTTAATGGAATACAAGCCACATTCCCCGTCCCTGTGCAGGGATCAGGTGGAGGACATGCTTTGTAATTTGTTCTTATTCCTCACTAACCTACATTGATTTTATTGGCAATGAGTTCAATTCATTTCCCCAAGACCATGTGTTTGCCCATGGTGGCACTGCTGGGACATTTCCCTGTCCTTATCTCAACCCACAAGTCTTCATTGCATATTTTCCACCTGTCCAGTAGAGGAGGAGCTCTGAGACAGCAGCTTGCTGACCTCCTAGAGGACAACCAAAGTCAACTCACCACACCTTTTGAACTCCTTCTTCCTGATCAGGTGCTCTGTAGCAGCCACCCAGAGCAATGCCATCCCTGCTGATCTGCCTTTCCTAAACAGCCTGGCTCCATCCACCACAGCACCATGGAAGCTACAGCAACACATCTCCATCATCCCATGGCTCTGCAGTCAAGGCACAGAGGGAAAATGAGGCATATGCTGGAGAGGGGCCCAGGAAACTTGCACTGAACAAGCACTTGCCCAAACAACCTCTGATGTTCCCAGAAGTGATCTTCCTGCACCACAAGTGGTAGCAGCCCTTCTACCACATTTCCCTCCACTGCCTTCTAGTGCCACCAAGCCAGAGGGATGTTTCCTGCACCTGCAACTGCCTGACTAGAGCCCTGGGGTGCAGCTGCTAGAAAGAAATGCTGAGAGATCTGTCTTCGCCATCATGTGGTTTTTAGTCCACTCTGCTGCAGAGCTGTTCCAGGGTGATTCTGCTTGACAGTAATACGTGGCTGCGTCCTCTTGCTTTACCAGCAGGATCTGCAGTGGAAATCTGTTCTTGCGGCTCTCGTCTTTTATCTTAAAGCGATTTTGGAAACCGCTTCCATAGGCATCATTCTTGTAAATCCATTCCTGAATGCCACTTGGGCCCTGACGGTACCACGACATGGAGTAGTCCCTCATATTACCTCCAGTCATGCTGCACTGGAAGGTGACTCGTTCTCCCTCTCGTGCGGTCAGTTCCCTGGGGTTCTGCTCCAAGGTCACTGCACCGGCGAGTGACACTGCTGCAGATAGCAAGAAGAAGCCATGATCACTTCAAGATTCAGCAAAGGTCAGAGCAATGCTGATGAGGATTTGGAATGGCACAGGACCAGTGGGAGGACAAAATCATCCTCTTTGAACCCAGCTGACACAGACTGACAGAGTTCATAGCAACTATGATTTCCCTCCCTCCTTTTCCCTCTCAGACAGGAAGCTGTTTCTGATTTTCCCCAAAGAAGCAAGAAGGATTTGCACCATGGGGTGAAAAATCCCTTTGTCTTTGCCCAGACAGGATGGTGAGGAAGCCACTCTCCTGTCCCTGAAACTGCTCTACATGAGCACAGGAAAGACAAAAGCTGTGACGGGCAGCTGAGGCTTGGGCCCTGTGCTGCCATCCTCCAGCTGGTCTTTGCCAGAGGGGCCGCAGTGCCCAGCAGCAGAGTGTGCAGTGCCAGGGCAGAGCGCTGTGCCCCAAGGTCTGAGTGCAGCAGGGAGGTGCCCTGCGAGTGCCCAGGCTGCAGAGGAGGCAGCGTGGATGGATGGATGGATGGATGGATGGATGGATGGATGGATGGATGGATGGATGGATGGAGGTGCCGAGCTGCCAGCTAGAAGAGGAGCAGGGCTGTTCTCCCCGGGCTCCACAGGCATGGCTGGGCAGCTGGAGCCAGGAACAGGTCTGGCTGCAAGCGCTCAGCACAGCTGCCCAGAGCCGAGCAGAGCACAGGGCCACGCTCAGCTCCTGGGGGCATCAGCCCTTCCCTTCACTTACCTACAATGGGCAAGAAGCCCACAGTGCACAGGGCACTCCACATGGCCAGGCCTGCTCTGGCTCACCTCTCTGCACCTTCTGTCTGCCTGCACAACAGCTCTGCCCACACCTTCCCTGCCTGCGCCTCTGTCACTGCACTCAGGCCCAGTCCCTCCTAGGCCCTCCCTCTGTCTGTGACAACAGAGAGGGGAGAGCTGTGGGCAGGAGGAGCACAACTTGAAGCTCTTGCTGCCCTCTTCCTGTGGTACCTAACCTTGTGTATGTTCCATCTGTGCTCCTCGTGTTGAGATTTGGTGGGGCTGTGGGCATTGACAAGGGGATTGGGAAGAGGACAGAAACTCTCAGCCTCTGGAGGTGACTCCTGCCACGTGTGAGAGGAAGGTATTGTCCCAAGGAAGATCTAGTAGTTTGTGCAAGCAGGTGAAACCCCATGGTTTGAGACTGTATTGGTCATCAAAATAAAATTGTATGTGCAAATGCCTGTTAGAGATCCCCACAAAATCTAGAAGGCTGGGTTGTCTCTACTCTGTCTCCTTGCAGGTTATGTTTCAATACTTTTTACACCTCACAAAACGTGAAGTGCTCGTAATGTGGGAGGCTTTGGCATAGTCAGGAATAAACTAAGGGCCTCCCTACAGAAATGGTAGAGTTGACATATATTTTCAAAGCTGTGCTTTGGAAAGACAGACATTCCCAGAAGCACTGCACTCCCCAGTCCTGAATGGTTTTGCAGGGGAAGATCAGCTTCTCCAATACTTCAGTTCAGACCATATCTGCTGACTGAAATGGAATGGAGAGAGAGAGAGAGAAAGAGAAGTTGCCCTTGCAGTCAGGTAATTAAGCACACTCCTAATGAGTTTCTGTGATGGATATGTCCATTTCAGTTATTCACTGCATATATGTGTGGTTTCACACATATTTAGGGAAATTTTAGAAGTGCACTTTGCTTGGTCAAATTTGGTGAATAACTTAGAGTTTCAAACTCCTTTAGAATTAGTAAGGAATTTTGAAAGCAATGCTGCAAGTGCTTCTTGTATTCCACTCCATTTCTGCTGTTACAAATCACTTCCAGCTGTAACCCTGCTTTATGGAGCTTCAAAAGAAGCTTCTCTGAATCTTGCTTCATTTATTGAACACTTTCACCTTACTGGTCCTGGACTCTCTAAAGCCTCTGCATCACTTAGCAAGAGTTTCCAACTGCAACTGCTGGCAAGATGTGAATACAAATGAAGAGCAAAGAAGTTTAATTGGTGGCATGTGCAGACACCTCACTTCTCATGGGGTTTGGGTGGTTCATCTGGTTGGTTGGTTTTCTGTTTTTTTTTTCTTCTGTTTGAGCTATTTGCTGGATTTAATGAAATTGGAAATGTTGTGAGAACAATAAACACTTTGACCAGAAGGCAGCAGGAGAGATCAGAGAAAGAAGTTCAGTTTACATCAGTAGATCTAATTTTATCAGGAACTTTTTAGTATTTGGGGAAACAAAAGAGGCAGGTCAGACTATCCCCAGCAGATGCAGGAATATGATTATTACATTGTATTTTTAATGCTGTAGAAGACAGCAGAAGGATTCAGCAGTACAAAAATTTAATTTAATTTAATATTAAATAACAATTTAATATTGCCCATTCTTGTTTAGTTTGATACTGTTTAAATTTAAACCAAGAAAATAATACATTTATCATTTTTTCAAAAAGTTATTGTTACCAGAGAGTGAAACAAAGTCTGGTTTGCCCTCTCAGCTATAAATTTGAAATGGAAAAGAATAATCTGATGCTTTGGCAGGAAATCTCTAAATTAACCCCAGGTCAGGTTGTTGTGCTGTGCCCAGGAGCAGCCAAGGGCCTGAGGGTGAGGAATTCTGGCCCTAGAACACTGTGGGGCACCACATGGGAAAAACCCCGAGGTTTTCTGCATGTCCAAGGCTGAGGCTTTGATATGTGGCAGTTCAGGGGCTGAGCTGCAAAGGGGTCAGGAAATGCAGAGATGTTGGTACTGTCCTGAACTTCTCCTTCTGTCCCATTCCTACTGGCTCTGGGAAAGCCAATCCCCTGAAGGGATGAGACTGGGAGTCCTGCCTGGTGCTGCCTGGGCCTTTCTGGCTGTGCAGCTTCCCCATCCTTTGTGTGTTGGGCACTGAAACCTTTCAGATATTGACCCTTGCTTGGGTCATTGCCATACATTTCCGCAGAAGCAAGAAAGGTGTAGACTGGAAGCATAAGCACTTCTCTCCCCAGCTAGAAATAAAAACGTGGGGAAAATGCAAAATATTCTTCCTGCTATTCAGATTTCCCTATTCTTCACAATGCTTTTGCCTGTAACCTCTTGGAAAGAGGTTTATTCTTTCAGGATGCTTTGAATGTTCTCTGCCACAGGAGAGAGCTCTCACTGTATGGAGTTGCTCAGCAGGACAGATGGTAGATATCACTTTCTTTGTGTGAGACTCAGCAAGAGAGAGTAAAAGTAAATATCATGTACTGGAGGTGAAAATGTTCCTAAAATGACTTAAGATGTTTTTTTTAAGTTCACATTGTAGGTGGTCTTGTAACCAAAACTGTGGGGAAAACCAAGACTCTCTATCACCATTTTTAGTGTCAGAGAATCAAGGAATTACTTTATTCTGGCCAGGATGTTGTTCTGGCCAGGATGTTCAACAGAAATCCTTTCATCCACACATTGCCCGGGTTGTGCAGAGAAAATCCTACCATTTCACAATTTTTAATT
Organism: Lichenostomus cassidix; assembly: GCF_008360975.1. Lineage (NCBI taxonomy): Eukaryota > Metazoa > Chordata > Aves > Passeriformes > Meliphagidae > Lichenostomus > Lichenostomus cassidix. The sequence continues at coordinate 8,797 of NW_028147680.1, forward strand.
GATTTTTCATATACTTATACAGTAAAAATCCAGAGAGAAATTCATTGCTTCAATGTTCACTGGTCCCCAGTTATACAGTCATGTAGGTGCATTTTCCCCTACTCTCCTTTTCACTCTCATTTATGACAACAGTTGTTTACTATTTGGTTTCTTCTTGGTTATTAATCCCTTTGCCTCTGATGTTAATTAGGTTCCCATTCTTGGTTCTCTTATCTCTCTTTTCCCAGGGCAGGTGTCTCTGTACCATGCCAAGGGTGATGTTTGGAGCTGATGTTTGTTAATGGTCACTGATGGTCTTATCTATTGTGTATCTTCTGTGCTACTCCCAGTTTGCTGAGATGCTAAGCTCATCAGGCCTCGAGTCCCCTGAAAGGAAATTTCAATTCCCTTCCCTCGGGACAAAGGTGAACAAAACCCCTGACTAAAGTTATAGAAAAAATTCTAAACTTGGTATCATTTCCAACAGGGTGAGGGTCTTCTCTGGGGGTCTGCAAGGCCTGAGGGTCTGACCTGACCAAGCTGAATGCAGCAGAGCTTGCTATGTCCTCTGCAGAGGCTCTCTTGAAGGCAGCAGGGACTCAGGCAGGATGAGAAAAGCCTCATTTCCCCGTCAGGATGTGGCTAAATTGTTTTTCTAATGCAGGGGAGGGTTGATGTTGCCTGGTGTAACTGAGTCAGAAATGGTGACCACAGCATCCTGCCTGCTGCTGGTGAGAGAAGATCAGCTGGGGAAGGTGTGTGCTGGGCTCTCTGAGGTAAGAACCAAGTTGCTATGGGAGCTATCACTGCATCAAACCACCCGACATTATTTTCTGGTGGCCTCTTCCTCATCTTATTGAGTGCAAACCAGCAGCAGGGTTTCTTCCCTGCTGATCTGAGCATTTTCCTTCCTCCTGCCTTCAGCCAGTCTGCCCTCACTGAAGCTCTTGAATGTGCCAGAGAGACAATTCCCTGCATAAAAGTGTGGAAAAGACAAATTAAGCCAACAGCAAATCTATGTTATCAAAGCTGAGTTTGCAATTCTAGTTGCCTTTAGGACAATTGGATTTCAGCAACCTTGTCTTGGTTTGAAAGACAAATGTCTGCCAAGGGAGGCAGGAGCCTCCCTTAGAAGAGGGAATATAACCTCCCCCCTTCCCTCCAAATTATTATAGCTTTGGAATCAAGGGGCTTTCAGGCAAAGATATGAGGAAGAGAATACAATTCTTCACTAGTATTTATAACAAGCCAATAATACAGCAACAATGGTTTTAACTGACAAAGTCAGAATACGACCTGCTACCCTGTTAGTCAGGGTGGTGGTAGCAGTCCAGTTAAATGTTGACTGCAGTCCCGTTGGAGTGATGGATGTGGTCTTGTTGAAATGATGATTCTCAGAAAGGTCTGCTTGGTCTCTGGAGGTCCGGTGGTGACTCCTGAGCTCTTCTGCTCTGGGAATTCAGTGGGAGTTGTAACCCAGTGTTCCAGAGTCTCAGTTTATATGCAGGTGGGAATGTTCAATTCCTTCCCTCTAGGCAGGGCATCTCACAATGGGTTGATGAAATCTTATGAGTCACTCCTGGAGTCCTTGATGGCCCACCAGAGGAGATGGCTCCCGGGGAGTGTATCAGGGCTGAGTCATGCTGAAGATAAAGAGACCACAGCCCCACCTGTTTTTAACAGTTTATGAAGATGGCAATAGAATACATACTTTTAGTTACACCTTCCATGTAAGCTAAGACAAACCTCCATCCCAATTTCAGAAGAAAAAGCACAGAAAAACCACAGCATTTTGGCCTAGTAAGACTTTATTTTCATCACTACCACAGGAACTTAAAATGCACGTGCAATACATTTGGTAGAAGAAATGTAGGATTAATAAAAAACATTTTCTGATTGAATTGAATCACTTCAGATCCTACACAGGTGTTCTTATGTACAATACACACTTGTTGTCATTAAAACTATGCAAAGTCCAAAGCTACAAATGGCAGCTACTGGGTCTGAATTCCCTCAGCAGTAATACTCCAGTTGTACAGGCAGTGACACAACATGCCTGTGAAAGGTGCTTTTAAAAGGGAATATATTCATAGTGAGCATTGGAGTTTTTAAAGCTCTTGAAGCAGGCTGGACATTTCTATGCAAGTACAGAAGAGTGGGGAGATCTATTCAGCAGGAGGATGAGGATAAACCCACTCTGCTCCATTCACAAAGGGAAGGAAATAGCAAAAGCACTTAAAACTCTTCAGTGTAAATCAGCTGGCCAGGCATCAGTGAACAGCATTCCATGTCTTCAGGGGAAGGTGCTGCTCTGTGTCCTGGGTGGTCACTGCCAGCAGTTCTGCCACTGCTTGTTCAATCTCCTTGTGCTCACATTCTTTTCTGCTCTTCTTTGGGTTGCTCTTGTCTTCATTCCCCATGCCTGGAAGAGCAAAGTGGGGTTTAAACAATGTTTAATGAAATTGGACCTAAGAAATGCTATTTGATAGCTGTCAGTTCAAGACAGATACACACACAGAAGTTAGGCTGGACTATCTTTAGTGCCTCTTTGGATACTCTAATTTAAAAATCCTCCCCTTCCACTCTTTACTCCCATGTGTTTGTATTTTGGGATCCTTGCCTTTGAATCCTCATTTGTCTGGATTTTTCTCCAGGCTTTGTGCTCTGTCACTTGAAATACTCAATGAGATATTTCTTAGGCTGTTCAGGTAATACCTGAGTTGTTCTGGCAAACAAAATCTGGAAACCAGCCACCAAGAACTGAGCATTGGATACAGAAAAATGGTGTTTCCTTTGTCCTTTAGGAGGAGGGGTGGCCTTGTTTTATTGCTTTTTTGGGGGGGAATTTGTTTTCTTGTGTTTGATTTTGGTCATTGTTGTTGCCTTTCCCCCCAGAAAGCTGCAATAGCTGTTTAATGGAATCAGGAGCAGATGAATGGGCATCGTTCCTTGTGGGGCTAGGGATGTACACAGGGACAGGCAGTCACTCCTGGCATGAGCTTCCAGTCTTTCTACAAACCAAGCTGTGTGCTCTCTTACCTCAGGGGAGAAATAACTTGATACTCATGAGTGTATTGAAGGCGATGCTCTTTGCCAGCAGGACTCTCAAACCCAGCACAGCCATAGACAGCATGTTCACTTTCTCCCCTTCAGGATCTGCTCAGTGACCACAAAAGATGGGAGACATCATGATCCAGGAACTTGAGGAAAGTACAGACTGGGGCTCATGTCATCAGTCATTAATTCCAACATTCTTTTGAGGAGATACTTTCTCTATGCAGTTGCAGGAAGCAAAAAAAGAATTCCTGCATTGTTTTGGTTTAACTATTTGAATGACCTTCAGGACAACAAAAACAATCCCACAAAATACAGAAAGTGATTTAGGAAAACAAACCCTGAACACCCCACCTTTACCTTTTTGTTGGTTTAAGAAAGACTGTTTCAGGTGGTGGTGCAGGAGATTTGCTGCTAGAGGGTGAAATATTTAGTCATTAGGAAATTCACATTTTGAACAAATAGATTGTGTCTTCCCTCTTCCTCTCAAATTTTTTAAACAGTTGAGATCATTTTGTTTAGATGCTTTGAAACATCTTTCAACTGTCCCTGCTAAAGTACCAAAGGTCTTTCTCATTTCTGCTGGCTGCCCAGGGTAATGCTGGCAAGCAGGAGAACACCAAGCCCCACAGGACACTGTCCCTAGAAATATGTTGTTGCACATGTGTCACCAAACTGTACCTGGCACTATTGTAACAGCGCTGCTGTGGAACTCATCCGTGCAGGTCACCACTGTCGGCAAAACGGATGTGTTCTGTTCATGTACAAACTCCAACTCAAAGCTGATGTTCTTTGTACTGAAAGTCCTTGGCAAGGGTGTTGTTGTCCCAATACCATCTGCCGGTTTAGTTGATTTCTCCACAGTGACCTCTGGGACAGAAATTTTTAGAATGTGTGTAAAAAAAAGCATGGTTTGGACATGACTGATTTTACTGCTGAGTGCTGAGTGACCAAAAATTTGCATATACTCCAGCTGTGACTAATTAGTAGCATTCTCATTTACTTTCTTTTACGTCATTATTCCTTACCATAAGATGTACTAGTAATAAAATGGGATTGCTTAAACTTGCAGGAGCTGTCTGACCAGGACACAGTTGGTCTCAAAGGAATGTAGCAGCCAAGAAATCATTGTGGTACCATGGTTTCTTTTTTAAACAAACCATCTTTGCCGCTAGCTCAGGTCATACATGGAGAGTCAAGGGTGATCTCACAATCAATGTCAGGATTTACCTCAGACGGACAATTTGAATTAGAGTAAAAACATGGAACTGAAAGGAATCCTCCAGACCCCTTCCTTGCAAGAAAGGGCTCAGCTTATGGAAAGCTGTCAGACACATCCACAAAGGTTTATGGGTCTACTTTTACAGCAGCATCCTGATGGGTCTCTTGGGTAGAGAGAGGTGCATTAGGCTTTTCATTTTGCATGGTGTCTGCCTTGCAGGTGGGTCAAGAGATCCCTCAGAAATAACATTTTGTTCATCATGGTACTGATCCAAGTTTGATCAAGGCGCTCTGATTTTACACCCTTTCCCCATCAGCCCTATGGCTCTGCTGAGGAGCTAAGGTGAAAGCCAAATTGTGCTCTGCCAGAACTTCATGGGTCAGCTCTGCTGATCAAACAGGCAGAGCTACACACTTGTCCACACCTAGAGCAACTAGACACACAACAGAAATCAAACATTTCCTTCCCAGGTGTTGCCAGAGCTTGTCAGTCCTGTGCATTCTGTGTTCTCTGAGAAGACCTTGAAAGGCTTCTCAGGTGGTGTCCTCTCCAGGCTTTCCAAACAGCCAGAATACAAACAAGCTGCTTCTCTGCAACAACTCCCTGGGTAAGATCTTAAGCAAGAAATAATGTACACAGTGCAACTGTAGTTCATAGTGCAGAAGATCTGTTTTATCTGACCCCAGAAGACTCACCTAAATTTCACTAGTTTGCATCACAGACAACATACCCATGAATTGCTACCACTGCTTGCTTCTGGAAAGGATTTGTGTTTTATGTTCTGGCAATTTATTTGGACAAAAAGTGGTACTTCTCCTTTGCTTTAGTCTTATAAAGTCACAGGAAGAGGCAAAAGCAATGGAACTTAGTAATCCTAATGGATGTTTTATTGTAATTAATCTACCCAAACCAAAACAAAACATTTCTCTGTCCTTAACTGAATCCTCAAGGGAATATGCCTGGAATATCTCACAGTGACACTAGTGGTTGTTATTTTATGCCATTTTGATTTGGGGGAATTCTCAAAAGATTTGCATAATAACATATATGTGCTCTAAACATCTCAAATACGTATTAGTAGCTCCCAAAGGAATTAAAACTGAAAGGGTGACATTGCTCATATTCTAGAAATTTCAGCAGACTCAAAAGAGACTGTGATTCTTAAGGCTCAAAATCTTTTACTGTCCAAAAATCCTAGAGTCTCTGTGCAGCTCTGAAATGATCCTGTCTTTAGCTAGAGAAAGAGAATCATTGAACAGCATGGAAAGAAGAGGTCTTTCTTCAGAATTATGTCTTTGCATTCCCTTGTGCCTGTGGAATTGGAAGTACACAGATATTTTTCCCAAATACACATTCATTCCCAATGCAACATTTTCTAGAGATATGGACAGATACTAGGCAGCACCCAAGGGAGTTCCATGCCCTTCTGGAAGGAGAGCAGGAGGTTTTACAGATCCATGTCCCATCAAATAACATGGGACATTCTTGCAGCGCTTTAATTAGACATGCAGACCTCTGAAAGCACAGCAACATTTCCTAAGGGATACACCTGGATCTGTAGGATAACACAGACCAACACTGCAAACTCCTCTGCCACCCCAACCTTCACATTCCCTTAGAAAAGCTTGGGGTGACATCCACCTTTATTGCACATCATGGAATTCCAAATAAAGATGGGAATAACTAAGGCTTCTTGTAATTCCTATTCCCCACACTGATCTTTTCAGAGCCCACATAACTTGGGAGCCAATTGTCTTTCACTCCAGGAGCTCTTGGATGTGAGACATTTGTGAGAATTGAAGCCCAAGGCAATTTAAGCTCCTTCCTCCTCTGTCTCCAGGCCACTGGAATTACTGCCCTGGGGACACTGGGAGTCTAGTGCTGATGGCAAAACTTCTCAAACTGGGCAGTTACAGCTCTGTCTCAAAACTCCTCACCACTGTGAGCTCTTCCCTGAGCTCTGCATTCCTGCCCCAAGTGAGTCAGTGGAAGTCCACTGCAGAATGGGACACTTCACAGCAAATTGGGGCAGAGTGCTGTCCAAACTGGGAATAAGTTACAACATGCTAAGCAGTGCCCTGCTGGTGTTTGGGGATCATGGAATAATGGTGCTGTGCAGAGTCAGCCCAGTTGTTCTGGGAAAGCTTCCTGAGCAGATGCAAGCTGAGGATTTGGCTTGAAAGCCTGCCTGGAGAGCGAGGGCACTCAAGGGATCATTGCAGCTAGAAATTCTTACAGTGAACACAAACCATTAAATTGCTTTGTTCACCCCCAGCTTAATTTTAAATGAAGTTTTAGAAATAAGGAAATTGCACTTACTTGGCAAAACTGTGAGAGTTGCCCCAGGTCCAGTTGCTGTCCTCACACTGCTAAGACTCATTCCAAGAAATCACTCTTTCCTCCTGGTGTTCAAAAATGCTGTAAAAACAGGGGATGGAAAGCCAGACATTTGTCCTAAATACCCATAGGTGAAAGTCTGTGAGAAGATGCAGAGATAAATTTTCTTTCAAAACTGGAAAAGGAAATTAAAAAATGAATTGTTAAATGATTTCAGTTAGCTTGATTGAGTACAGAAGTTTCAAATTCTCCCTTTCTTCCATCTGTTAGAATCCCCATGAATTGTTTAATGTTTCCGGGGTAAAAGGAAATACAGAAAGAATGTTCTATTTGATCATTACAGTCACCCATCTCCTTTCTTTGCCAAAATATCACACCTTTTTTCCCCTCTTTGTGTTTTTGTACAGGTCCCCATGCTGTTTATGTCATTGTGCTGTCCCAAACCGAAACACTGTGAGGTATTTCATAGCAAAAACTGTCTCTGTTCCTCTACACAGAATTTTGGATTATGCAGGCAGTCACATGACTTATTCCACTTCTTCTGTGGTTTAACACCCAACATACCACATGAAGAAACTCTATATGGCTTTCAAGGAAGGATTTTAAATAATATCATAAAGGTTGAATTGTAAGTGAGAACTTGGGGATTACATGACACCTCTGAAAACTCTGATGGCGTTAAGGTGGATAGAAAGCAGGTAAATAATCAGTACTTTTCATGTTGCTTCAAAGCAATTCTGTAAATTCTTCTGACTTGCAGGAAGCTGTCCACTTTTCCCCTTTTTTTTCAGTGCTCAGAAGCACTGAAGGATGAAGTACCATCTGGGCTCTTTGAATGGGGGTCTGAGGGTCATTTAGTACCTTAGAAAGTCTTTCTGCTGTTTTAGGTAAGAGGAGAAAGTAGGGCAAATGATTGTTTGTTATGTAGAGGCACTGAAACCTTGGGAGTGATGATCAAAGAGTAAAGGAGGTGTTGCACATTGACCAAATCCTTCATGATAGTCAAGTTCTGCATCATGAACCCTATCTGGACCTTGATGTCCAGAGGTGAGCTTTACCTCTGAGACTCTGCAGCTTCAGGAGCCCATTCCTGCCTTTTCTAGCAAAGGTGGGGCTTGTTGAGGCTGTGCCCATCAGGATGGGTAATGGAGGTTCCCCTGATGACAAAGCCTGCGAGCTTCTGGCACCAAGGTGAAGGCTCTTGCTTCACATGGAGATTTGTAGCTACAGGGTAGACTAAGAGCTGTCCTCGCAAATGAGGATCTGGGAGCTCTGTCAGATGAGGTGTCCAAGCCCATCAGCCCTGAGCCACAGAAGAGCACCAGAAAAAGTGGTGAGTGATAGCAAAGGAAGGCTCTGTGTGGCTGGGTCAGCCATCGTCTTGACACGGACTTGAACTAGGGATGCTTTCAAAAGATGTGCAAAATTTATTGCCCCTGCAGTCCATTACCCCTACTTCTCTTCCTTGTGGTTCTAATGATAGGGCCATGGGAGACCTGGGAAGCAGCAGGATGGCTCCGGGAGTGGTTGGAGGAATGGGTTACAAGCAGAAGTGGGAACTGTAATCCAATGAGAAAGCAGTGGCAAATGTTGGTACAAAATGTGAGGAATGATATGAACAGGACAGGTTTCATAATATTGAAAAACCCAAAGGGCTGAAAGAGGTACACTTGGAGAGTGTGGACATACACAAGGAGTATGTGTGAGGGAAAAGAAAATCCTCTGGGCTTTGGGAAGTGACCAAGGCTGGGTGCCTCGACAGTGCCTGTGTAGAAACACATGGAGAATGGGGAACAAATACAAGACATTGGGGCTGCACCAGTTGGTGCAGGGCTGGGACCTGATGGACAGCAGAGAGAAGTGGTGGGACAGCTCATGTGACTCAGGAAGGGAAATGCGTGGTGGAGGGCAGGTTAAGGCACATGGCCTAGGCTCCTCTGCAAGAGAGGATCCTGGATTGGGTTGGGTGGAAGGGTCCATAAAGAGCATCTATTTCCAATCCCTCTGGCATGGGCAGAGACCCCTTCCACCATCCCAGGTTGCTCCAAGCACAGTCCAGCCTGGACTTCGACACTTCCAGGGATGGGACAGCCATAGCTGCTCTGGGCAATCTGTGCCAGGGCATCACCAACCCCACAGCGAAGAAATCCTTCCCAATATCCCATCTAACCCTGCTCTCTGGCAGTGGGAAGCCATTCCCCTATGTCCTGTCCCTCCAGGCCCTTTGCCAAAGTCCCTCTCCAGCTCTCTTGGAGCCCCTCAGGTGCTGGAAGGGGCTCTAAGGTCTCCCAGGAGTCTCCTCTCCAGGCTGAACACCCCCAGCTCTCTCAGCCTTTGAATTCTGTCTCTGCAGGCTGGATGCAGAGCTGTGGGATCATGGAGGCAAGGTAGGAGAGCTTCCAGGAGTGTTGTAGTGACTGAAGCCAGGCTTCATGGCAGACAGACTGGGAAGGCAAGGAGTGGGTGTTGCCCTTTCTCTGAGGGAAGAGCTGGAATTTGTGCTTTGGGATGTGCAATGAGCCAGCTGACAGCAGATGGGTCAGGATTAGATGCCACAGCAGCAGTGGAGACTCTGTGGTGGGTGGCTACTACACATCACCTGATGGGGAAGAAATAGGCAAGGACGTCTTGGGCCAAATGGGACATCCGTTGGCTCCAGTCCTCATGGGGTGCTTGAAGCTCGTCAAGTGTCTGTTGGCAGGACAGCACAGCTGAGCACACCCAATCAAGGACTCTTCTGGAGTGTACTGACACGAACTTGCTGACACAAGTGGCTTCTGAACTGGACCTCTACTTGCCAGTGAGGAAGAACTGGTGGTGGATGTGAGGTGGTCGGGGCAGCCTTGGCTGCAGTGACCATGCACATTTTGAGCTCAGGATACAGGGAGAAGACAGCAATGCGAAAAACAGAACTGGAGCCCTGGGCTTCAGGAGAGCAGAATTTGGGCTGTTCAGGGATCTGCTTGGAGGAATCCCATGGGTTATGGTCCTGGACAGAGGAGGGTGTGGCAAGCACAGATTCTTTCCCATGGGAATTTTTCTCTTCTTCTTCCTGTGTTTTATAAACAAAGATAAAGTTTGGATGTTATTGAAACGGTCTCTGGAAACATAGGTGGTTCAAGCCTGGCCAATCAGCCTAGGGAGAGGTTTTGAACTGGCCCAGTCCAGATGATCTTTGAAAGTCTATATAAGTTTTAGAAATTAATTATTAAATAAGAAATTCCTCATATTCAACTCGGCTCGGTTTCCTTCACTCTGCTAGCGGTTCAACAGTGACAGGAGGGGTCTAGGAGAGCTGCTCATTTTCAAAGATTAGCTCCTTCAACATCAAGAATGATTCCTCTTGAAAAAACAGTAAGTCAGGCATTGTGTCAGAAGACCAAAATGATGAACAAAGAGCTCCTGAACAAACTCATAAACGGTAAGCACAAAGCAACCATAAGTGATTCAGTCCCTGTTCTGATGTCTATATCTGAGAGATTCCTTGTGGGAAGTGCCCTTTCTGATCCCCAGGTCTTGTTCTTCATGCATCTGCTTCTGGCCATTGTTGGATCTGAAGTTAAAAAGGATCCTTGTTCTTACCAAGATCTTCGTCTGTGCTCTGAGACAAAGAGAAGAACATAATGCTGAGCTAAAATGCAAACATCTAAGTACAGAAGGTTCCTACCAAATTGTTCAGCTGGAGCTGGCAATCAAATGTGTAAAATGACCTGTTTGCAAGAGGCAAGACATGAGGTTGAATATTGAAGAAATTAGTCTTGGAAAAATAGGAGGGTTTTTCTGCTGTTTGAGTCATTCTGGGAATCAAATTTGTATATGTGCACACACTTGTCTGAGGAAAAACAGATGAGGTAGAGCACCATGTTTCCCACCTCAAGAGAAGTGAGGGAGGTAGTTTTTGTATGGTGATTCAGTTGTTTTCAATCACTGTGGTACATAGCCCGCACTGTGCTAGACAGTTCTACAAAAACATTTGGGGTATGTTTTTCAGTGCCAGGTGATGTCTCCACTTTCATGTCTTTGAAGTGCTGCCTTTTGTGTTCCTCTTCCTCAGCATTGTTCTACTTCTGAACATTTAATACTGTTCCAGAGTATTCTCTACGCTGGAAATAACATTATCATCCTTGGGTTTTTTTGGCAGATTGAGCAGTTAGTATTAATCTCACTTAAAAGTTGCCCCGACTGGTATCTGGGTAGAAGTTACCCAGGCTTAATAATTTTCAATTAGTTTCATTCTGTATTTTCTAAGCCTTTCTTCACCTTAAAGCACATCTGTCCTCCAAGCCTATTTGCATGCCAAAGAAAAAGTGTACCCATGTTTAGAAATTGTTCAGAAGATATTTTGGTTCAGCTGATGGTGCTTTAATTGACTCTGTTTTCTTTAATGTCCTAAAGATGCTTATTTACTCAGCTATTTAATTTTAATATTTCTTTTCTGAGTTCCGTTTTTATAAGGGTCGTATGAGTTTTGTCCCAATTAAATCAGCATTTCCCCCCTTATGTTTCTTTATTTTTATGAACTGATCATTTGACCACTGAGTTGGCAATTGTTTGGAGTTTTGATTTATTTGTATGTGTCTTTCACTGAATTTCAAGATGGGGAAAACTGGGTTATAGTTGACGAAAGTTGACATTTAATTTGATTTTTATCTTACTTTAATCATTTTGATTAAATTAATGGTTATGATTAATGGTAACCTGGAATTGTGGAGCATTTGCCTAATCCTCAGATGCAGTTCTAATACAAAAAAAGCAAAGAACATAATTTCCTTTTGTTTGTAGTGTTGTTGTTCCCAAGGACAGAGGTATGTTTCTCATTTTTAATCATTGGTTTTAACAGCAGTACTGCTATTTCTCATTGCAAAAATGGGCATCTTCATCTGCTGTTGCCTTGAGTGTGTCAAATTGTTTTCTCTTCATTATTGCTTGAGTCCTGCAGGAAAGCTGTGGAATGTACTGATGTGATGCTCCCAGTCTGTCCAACTCCTGCAACAGGCCTGGGCACACACAGATGCTTCTCACATGCCCTGCCCTGGCTGGCAAATTTTCCCAGAGCTGTGAGACCTCCCCCTGCTCCTTACTGAGATCCCCCAGGTCGTTAAAAAGCCCCTTTCCATTTCAGTGACCACAGAGACACACCTGTGCTCAGTCTCCAACAAGCCACACACGCTCATATTTCTATGCTTTAAAAGTTGAGTTCTACCTTTCTCTTTGCTATCAATGTCCTGTTGCAGGCCCTCCCAAATCATACAGGTGGTGCTCCAATACTGTCAGTGAGATGTTGGATAGAATGTTTAGGCTGTGTTCCACCAGGTGATACTGAACACCTCTTCTGGAGTTCTGCTTCAGAGGTGTGTTGGTTCGAAAGACAGGTGTCTGCCGAGGAAGGTGGGAACTTCCTGGGATGACAAATATGACCCTCCTACCCTCCAAAGTGTCATGACTTTGAAATTACAGGGCTTTCCAGCAAAGATAAAGGAAAAGGAATAACAGTTATTTACTAGTGTATCTATATATGTATAACAAGACCAAAAAAGAACAAGAACAACAGCAATAACAAACAGAAAAAGTCTCCAGAAACCCAGTACAAGCCTTCTCTGGGCTGTCAGGCACCTTCCCCTTTGGTGCAGTTACAGTCACAGCCGGCAGGGGTGCTGTTAGCTCCCGGCAGGGCAGCACAGGTGCAATGATTCCCCCGCGGCTGCAGGGGGCGCTGTGGCGTGAGATCAGCCACGTCTCCCCCACTGGGTAATGGCGGCTCAGGCGATAGCAAAGAGGGGAGGTGGCTCCTTTTGCAAAACTCACGGGGGAAGCAGCTGGTCTCAGTGCCAATACGGGTGACAAAATGGACTGTAGCAGGAACCTCAGTGCACCAAGCTGGAACAGCAGAGGTGAGCACACCTGGGGTGGCAAATGGTAGCAAAATCTCCAGAGCTCTGGCAGGAGCCGATGGGTGTCTGGGCAGGCATGGGGTGTCGAGTTAAAGTGTAGCAAAAAGGCCGAAGAAACAGCAGAAAACAGCAGCAATAGGCAGCAACAGCTGAGCTTCCAAAAGCAGCTCCCGCAAGCAGCTGGGAGACTCTCCCTCCAGAGCTGGGGAGAGGGTCAGAGTCCCAGGTTTCCCTGAAGCACCCGAGCAGATGGTGAGGGTCCCGCCCAGTGAGGTCATGTGTAGAAGAGGTCCCAGTTCAATTATTGCTCTTGCAAGCAGAGGCTCACCCATGGTAAGGAGAAGCAGTGAAGGACAGAACTCCGTGGTGGTAGCGAATTCTCTCCCCAGCATCAGCCTGGCACCAAGACCACAACCATCTCTCCTCCAATCCCTGAGAGAGAACCAGAGAGCCCTGAGCACAGCCCTTGACCCCCAGCCAAGTCACATCATATCTCTTCACTTCCTCAGAGAAAGCTCCCCAGCTAAGAGACTGTAACAAATTGCACCCCTTTCCCCCTCCCACCCCAGTCTTTTGTCTCGTAGGTATCATCGTTCTTATCTCCTAGGCAACAAATGAGAAAAAATTCCCTGGGAGAAAGAAAAAAAGGGGAAAAATCCTAACCTCCAACAAGACAAAACCACAACACAGGGAGTCCCTGTTTCCTCTACAAATGGGTCCTAGGCCTATGAAGGCACATTTTGGAGGTTGTTTGTGCATGCATGGTTGTTGGAATTCTTCCTTCCGCCCTTGCTGAGAGGTTGACGCTGCTTCTTTCCAGAAGAAACTACCCTGGCTCTTCCAGCATAATGCTTCTTGCTCCCTGCAAAATGTCCATTTTTATTTTAACAAAAATTTCTTCTTTTTAGGGGGGAGAGCAGGCAGAGGAGTAGCTCACTCTGAGCTTCTCTCCCAGCAAATCCACCTGATTTCATCACACATTTACCAGAGGCTGTGTCCAAGGCTTTTATTGATGGAGAGCTGGTTCTAGGATATATCTGTCAGGAAGGCAACTTTTTCTTACACACTGTGGTGGTAATTATCTTCTTCTCTGGACAAAAACATCCTGCTCAACCTTTCTAACAAAACAGAGAAGTCCCTGGTGATGGATTCACTGGAGACACTACAGGTGATCATAGAAAACTAGATATTGAAGGTGAAGCAGTAAGTCACTGTCCATCCACTATGGAGAGGACAGCTAAAAGCAGTGATTTCAAAAGTGACCTGGAATATCTGCTTAGGGAAGTCCTTGGGCTGCTGACACCTAAAAGAAAAGACGAGGTGACAAAAGAAATCGAGTGGCATTGTCATTGTGTTTGTAGCCTTTGCAAGACAGATAACATTGGCCTGACAGGCAGTGCTATGTTGAATTAATGAGGTTAATGCACTGCAGCAATCCTTCCATAGAGCCAAAGCATGGGAATTGGGAGAAACCCATGGATGCATTTGCATTGGTCTCCTCATGTCTTCCATGAAAGCCTACACTTCTAAATAAAGAAATGAACGGTCAGTGCTCAGAAGAAGAGCCCCTGTGTTTATACACATGGAGCCAAAGTTACAAGTGCAGAGAAGGAGTTTTTCATCATGTTCTGGGAAAGTCCACTTTGGCAATGCTGTTGCTGTGCAGTGCCATTTGTTCCTCAGATCTAATTAATTGACTATTGTTATGTGTTCCTGCAATGTTATTGTGAGACTCTCTAAACATCATGAAGTGTCCAAATGCAGCTGAGTTCCACCTTTCCACATTAAAACTTCATCTCCTTCAGTGCTCATTGGGTTAATTTGTCACGGTTTAACCACAGATGGTAACTCAGCACCACACAGCTGCTTGCTCCTTTGCCCTTTCTTTGATGGGGGAGAGAACTGGAAGGGTAAAAGTGAGAAAATTCATAGGTTTAATAAATAAGTTGACAATTTAAGAAATAAAGCAAACATTGCATGTGCAAGCAAAGCAAAGCAAGGAATTCATTCACTACTTCCAATTGTTAGGAAAGTGTCCAGCCTACTCCAGACAAGCAGAGCTCCATCACACAGAGTGCTTACATGGAAATACAAATGTCATCACTCAATATGTCCTCTTTCCTTCCTCTTCCCCATCTTTATATAATGAGCATGATGTCCTGTGGCCTGGAATACCCCTTTGGCCAGCTGGGGTCAGCTGAACCAGCTGTGTTCCCTCCTAAATTTTTTGCACTCTCATCTACTCACTGGTGGGTGGAATGAGGAGCAGAATAGGCCTTGACTCCATGTTAGCTCTGTAAACTCTCTCAAACATCCCTGAATTACTGTTGGGGGTTGAGAATTTCTTCCCATTCCTGTCACTAGGCAACAAATCGTCTGATTTTCGGAGCAATCAAGCCCTTTTGTAAAAGACAAAGGCTAGGTTTTTGGGCAGGGCAAGGTAAGGGAGAGCTGCTGGGGAACACTCTCTCTCTCGTGGTTCGGACGCTGAGGGGAGAGGCTGCTGCCTCCTGGCTTTCCAGCTGCTACCAGAGGAGATCCAACTGTGCCCTGCTTCTCTTCCCTCCAGGCTGGGTGAGCTTTGATTCAACTTTTCTCCTCACGGGGAGGGGCACTTCCACCCCGGGCTGCGTTCCCTCGTGGCTGCTGCCGGGAGAGTCCGGCTGCCTCTGCTGCCTGCCCCCGCCCTCTGCCGCATGAGACCACAGCGTCTGCTGTGACTGTAGAAATTCTCGCTGGCCGGAGAGAGAGAGGGCGCCCGCTCCTGCTGCCCTGTTCCCTCGCTGCCCTGAGCTGTTCCTGCTGCGCTGCGTGTTCCTCAGACCGTCCGCCATTGCAGTTGCCAAACGGTGACCTGACCCTGCGCCACAGCGCCACCTGCAGCTGCTCGGGAGTCATCACACCTGCCCTGGCCGGCCGGGAGCTCAACAGTGCCCCTGCTGCTTGCAACCGTGATTACACCACACGGGAGAAAGTTCAGCAGCTCACTTATCTCAGCAACTCAGTTATCTGCTGTTTGGTTTTCTGGTTCTAGTTGTGGTTTGCTATTATTGTTATTGTTTGTTTATAGATACTAGTAAAGAACTGATACTCCTTTTTCCCATACCTTTGCCTGAAAGCCCTTGATTTACAAAATTAAATAATTCAGAGGGAGAAGGGGAAGAAAATCACATCCTCTGCTCTAGGGGAAGGTTCAACCTCTCTTGGCAGACACCTGTCTTTCAAAACCAAGACAATTACCAACACTCTTTCCAGCACAGATTCAAAACATAGTCCTGTTCTATCACCTATGAAGAGAATTAACTGAACTCCCCACATTTCTCCTGTCCCTTTTCCAGTTTCTGGCCTTTCCCCTGCCTGTCCCTCTCCCCTCCTGGGCTGACCTCATGCTTGGCCACATCCAAGGCTCCATGGGACCCACAGAAGAGCTGAACAGAGTTGCCCTTCCATGTTTTGTCTTTGCCCCTCCATGTTTTGTCTTTGCCTCAGGGTATTCTGAGCTGGGAAGTGCTGGTATAGTCTGGATCTTCAGACCAATGAGCCCTGAGGTAAAAACTAATAGTCTCAGGCAGGACTCATCCTTCTAAGTATCAGAATTGCAATTAGCAAGGAGGAGGATTTAGGAAAGAGGGGCTGGAGGTGCTGCAGAGCCCAGAGCAGACATTCCACAGCTCCTCAAGGTGAAAACCATGGTTTGTCCCTCTCAGCTGGTGGGAATTGGTGGTGGAGCAAATATTGACCCTGCAGACAGTGCAGGACCCCACACAGCAGTGAGTTGATAAGGCCTGAAAAAATCTGCGATTCCATGGAGAGCACATTTGGAGCAGGCTCTTGACAGGAGATGAGGTCCCATGGAGTGAGTAGCCCAGGCCAGAAGAGATTTTCTGCCAGAACCTTTGTCCCACAGAGGAGCCACAATGCTGCAGTGTGTTCCTGAAGGGCTGTGAGGAACTGCAGCCAGAGGGAAGAACCTGCATTGGAGAAGTTCCTGGCGAAATGTTTTCCATGGATTGGACTCCACATTGAAGCAGGGGAAGAGAATGAGAAGGAAGAAATGGCAGTGAAAACATGTTTTTAATGGAATACAAGCCACATTCCCCATCCCTGTGCAGGGATCAGGTGGAGGACATGCTTTGTAATTTGTTCTTATTCCTCACTAACCTACATTGATTTTATTGGCAATGACTTCAATTCATTTCCCCAAGTCTAAGTGTTTGCCCATGGTGGCACTGCTGGGACATTTCCCTGTCCTTATCTCAACCCACAAGCCTTCATTGGATATTTTCCCCCTGTCCAGTAGAGGAGGAGCACTGAGACAGCAGCTTGCTGACCTCCTAGAGGACAACCAAAGTCAACTCACCACACCTTTTGAACTCGTGCTTGCTGATCAGGTGCTCTGTAGCAGCCAGCCAGAGCAACACCATCCCTGCTGATCTGCCTTTCCTAAACAGCCTGGCTCCATCTCCACAGGACCCTGGAAGCTACAGCAACACATCTCCATCATCTCATGGCTCTGCAGCCAAGGAACAAAGGAAAAATGAGTCTGTGCTGGACAGGAGCCCAGGCAATGAGCACTGAACATGCACTTGCCCAAACAACCTCTGATGTTCCCAGAAGTGATCCTCCTGCACCACAAGTGGTAGCAGCCCTTCTACCATATTTCCCTCCACTGCCTTTTAGTGCCAGCAAGCTAGAGGGATGTTTCCTGCACCTGCAACTGCCTGGCAAGGGCCTAGAAGTGCAGCTGCTGGAAAGAAATGATGAGAGATCTGTCTTCCCCATCTGTTGGTTTTTGGTCCACTCTGCTGCAGAGCTGTTCCAGGGTGATTCTGCGTAACAGTAATACGTGGCTGCGTCCTCTTGCTTTACCAGCAGGATCTGCAGTGTGAATATGTTCTTGGAGTTCTGCTCTCTTATCTTAAAACGATTTTGGGAACCTGCTCTATAGCTACCATCCTTAATCCATTCCTGAAAGCCACTTGGGCCCTGACGGTACCACGATATGTAGTAGTTACTCATAAAACGATCCTTCATGCTGCACTGGAAGGTGACTGCATCTCCCTCTCGTGCGGTCAGTTCCCTGGGGTTCTGCTCCAAGCTGACTGCACCGGCGAGTGACATAGCTGCAGATAGCAAGAAGAAGCCATGATCACTTCAAGATTCAGCAAAGGTCAGAGCAATGCTGATGGGGATTTGGAAGAGCACAGGACCAGTGGGAGGACAAAATCACCCTCTTTGAACCCAGCTGACACAGATTGGCAGAGTTTGTAGCAGTTATGATTTCCCTCCCTCCTTTTCCCTCTCAGACAGGAAGCTGTTTCTGATTTTTCCCAAAGAAGCAAGAAGGATTTGCACCATGGGGGGGTGAAAAATCCCTTTGTTTTTGCCTAGACAGGATGGTGAGGAAGCCACTCTCCTGTCCTTGAAACTGCTGTACATGAGCACAGGAAAGACAAAAGCTGTGAGGGGCAGCTGAGGCTTGGGCCCTGTGCTGCCATTCTCCAGCTGGTCTTTGCCAGAGGGGCCGCAGTGCCCAGCAGCAGAGTGTGCAGTGCCAGGGCAGAGCGCTGTGCCCCAAGGTCTGAGTGCAGCAGGGAGTGCCCTGCGAGTGCCCAGGCTGCAGAGGAGGCAGCGTGGATGGATGGATGGATGGAGGTGCCGAGCTGCCAGCTAGAAGAGGAGCAGGGCTGTTCTCCCCGGGCTCCAGAGGCATGGCTGGGCAGCTGGAGCCAGGAACAGGTCTGGCTGCAAGCGCTCAGCACAGCTGCCCAGAGCCGAGCAGAGCACAGGGCCACGCTCAGCTCCTGGGGGCATCAGCCCTTCCCTTCACTTACCTACGATGGGCAAGAAGCCCACAGTGCACAGGGCACTCCACATGGCCAGGCCTGCTCTGGCTCACCTCTCTGCACCTTCTGTCTGCCTGCACAACAGCTCTGCCCACACCTTCCCTGCCTGCGCCTCTGTCACTGCACTCAGGCCCAGTCCCTCCTAGGCCCTCCCTCTGTCTGTGACAACAGAGAGGGGAGAGCTGTGGGCAGGAGGAGCACAACTTGAAGCTCTTGCTGCCCTCTTGAGTCTCTCACCATGTGTGGTCCCCATCTTTCTTTTAATCCCTCTCTATATAAGTGAGGCCTCTTCCATAATCACACTTTCTGTGATCCTGTGGATGACCCCTCAGGCTTGGTGTGGAGTGAGTCAGTGGGAACACTAAACAGGGAAATACCATTACTAAACCAAAACAGCCTTATTTGGCATTCAGTGTGGAGCATAAAGAGTTGAGATAGCAACAGATCTGCCCTGGGCAGGTTGGAAACAAATCTGATCTAAGCATTAGTTGTATTAGGTGTGCAGCCTCTGCTGACAGCATTTCTTGGCCTGTTCCTGTGGCTGTGGTACCTAACCCTGTGTATGTTCCATCTGTGCTCCTCCTGTTGAGATTTGGAGGGGCTGTGGGCATTGACAAGGGGATTGGGAAGAGGACAGAAACTCTCAGCCTCTGGAGGTGACTCCTGCCACGTGTGAGAGGAAGGTATTGTCCCAAGGATGATCTAGCAGTGTGTGCAAGCAGGTGGAACCCCATGGCCTGAGACTCTATTGGTCATCAAAATAAAACTATATGTGCAAAATGCCTGTTAGAGATCCCCACAAAATGAAGGCTGGGTTGTCTCTGTCTCCTTGCAGGTTATGTTTCAATACTTCTACAGCTCACAAAACATGAAGTGCTGTGATCGTGAGTGGCTTTGGCATAGCCAGGCATCAGAAATCATAGAGTTGACAACAATTTTCCAAGCTGTGTTTTGGAAAGACAGACATTCCCAGGAGCACTGCACTCCCCAGTCCTGAATGGTTTTGCATGGGAAGATCAGCTTCTCCAATACTTCAGTTCAGACCATATCTGCTGACTGAAATATAACAGAGAGAGAGAGAGAGAGAAAGAGAAAGAGAAGTTGCCCTTGCAGTCAAGTGATTAAGCACACTCCTATTGAGTTTCTGTGTCGGATATGTCCATTTCAGTTATTCACTGCATATATGTGTGGTTTCATACATATTTAAGGAAATTTTCCTAGTTCACTTTGCTTGGTCAAGTTTCATGAATAACTTAGAGTTTCAAACTCCTTTAGAATTAGTAAGGAATTTTGAAAGCAATGCTGCAAGTGCTTCTTGTATTCCACTCCATTTCTGCTGTTACAAATCACTTCCGGCTGTAACCCTGCTTTATTTTGGAGCTTCAAAAGAAGCTTCTCTGAATCTTGCTTCATTTATTGAACACTTTCACCTTACTGGTCCTGGACTCTCTAAAGCCTCTGCATCACTTAGCAAGAGTTTCCAACTGCAACTGCTGGCAAGATGTGAATAGAAATGAAGAGCAAAGAAGTTTAATTGGTGGCATGTGCAGACACAACACTTCTCATGGGGTTTGGGTGGTTTCTTTGGTTGGTTGGTTTTCTGGGGTTTTTTTTCTCCTGTTTGAGCTATTTGCTGAATTTAACGAAATTGCAAATGTTGTGAGAACAATAAACACTTTGACCAGAAGGCAGCAGGAGAGAACAGAGAAAGAAGTTCAGTTTACATCAGTAGATCTAATTTTATCAGGAACTTTTTAGTATTTGGGGAAACAAAAGAGGCAGGTCAGACTATCCCCAGCAGATGCAGGAATATGATCATTACATTGTATTTTTAATACTGTAGAAGACAGCAGAAGGATTCAGCAGTACAAAAAGCTATTTAATATTGCCCGTTCTCATTTAGTTTGATAATGTTTAAATTAAACCCAAGAAAATAATACATTTATCATTTTTTCAAAAGGTTATTGTCACCAGAGAGTGAAACAAAGTCTGTTTACTCTCTCAGCTATAAATTTGAAATGGAAAAGAATAATCTGATGCTTTGGCAGGAAAACTCTAAATAAACGCCAGGTCAGGTTGTTGTGCTGTGCCCAGGAGCAGCCAAGGGCCTGAGGGTGAGGAATTCTGGCCCTAGAACACTATGGGGCACCACATGGGAAAAACCCCGAGGTTTTCTGCATGTCCAAGGCTGAGGCTGTGATATGTGGCAGTTCAGGGGCTGAGCTGCAAAGGGGTCAGGAAATGCAGAGATGTTGGTACTGTCCTGAACTTCTCCTTCTGTCCCATTCCTACTGGCTCTGGAAAGCCAATCCCCTGAAGGGATGAGACTGGGAGTCCTGCCTGGTGCTGCCTGGGCCTTTCTGGCTGTGCAGCTTCCCCATCCTTTGTGTGTTGGGCACTGAAACCTTTCAGATATTTACCCTTGCTTGGGTCATTGCCATACATTTCCGCAGAAGCAAGAAAGGTGTAGCGTGGAAGCATAAGCACTTCTCTCCCCAGATATAAATAAAAATGTGGGAAAGATGCAAAATATTCTTCCTGGTATTCAGAGTTTGTTATTCTTCACAATGTTTTCCCCTGTAATCTCTTGGAAAGTGGTTTATTCTTTCAGGATGCTTTGAATGTTCTCTGCCACAGGAGAGAGCTCTCACCGTGTGGAGTTGCTCAGCAGGAGAGATGGTAGATACCTCATTCTGTGTGTGAGACTCAGCAAGGGAGAGTAAAATTAAATATCATGTGCTGGAGGTGAAAATGTTCCTAAAATGACTTAAAAAGTGTTTTGGAAGTTCACATTGTGGGTGGTGTTGCCACTGAAACTGTGGGAAAAATAAAAAGTCTCCAACAACATTTTTAGTGTCAGAGAATCAAGGCATTACTTTATTCTTGCCAGGATGTTGTACTGACCAGGATATTCAACAGAAATCCTTTCATCCACACATTGCCCGCATTGTGCAGAAAACATCCTTCCAATCCACAAGGTTTTTACTAGATTTTGCACGTGCTGCTACAGTTAAACCCCAGAGAAATTAATTGCTTCAATGTTCATTGGTCCCAAGTTACACAGTCCTGTTGGTTCATTTTCCCCCACCCTCCTTTCCACTCTCATTTATGACAACAATTTCTAGTATTTGGTTTCCTCTTGGTTATTGATCCCTTTGCCACTGATGTTATTTAGGTTCTCATTCTTGGTTCTCTTATCTCTCTTTTCCCAGGGCAGGTGTCTGTGACTATGCCCGGGGTGATGTTTGGAGCTGATGTTTGTTAATGGTCATTGATGGTCATTATCTTTTGTGTATCCTCTGTGCTACTCCCTGTTTGAGTCTGTTGAGATGTTAAGCTCATCAGGCCTCGAGTCCCCTGAAAGGAAATTTCAATTCCCTTCCCTCGGGGCAAAGGTGAACAAAACCCCTGACTAAAGTTACAGAAAAAATTCTAAACATGGTATCATTTCCAACAGGATGAAGGTGTTCTCTGGGGGTCTGCGGGGCCTGAGGGTCTGACCTGACCAAGCTGAATGCAGCAGAGCTTGCTATGTCCTCTGCAGAGGCTCTCTTGAAGGCAGCAGGGACTCAGCAGTGTGAGAAAAGCCTCATTTCCCCTTCAGGATGTGGTTAAATTGTTTTTTCCAGAGCAGGGATGGGTTGATGTTGGCTGGTGTAACTGAGTCAGAAATGGTGACCACAGCATCCTGCCTGCTGCTGGTGAGGGAAGATCAGCTGGGGAAGGTGTGTGCTGGGCTCTCTGAGGTAAGAACCAAGTTGCTGTGGGAGCTATCACTGCATCAAACCACCCGACATTATTTTCTGGTGGCTTCTTCCTTATATTAGTGAGTGTAAACCAGCAGCAGGGTTTCTTCCCTGCTGATCTGAGCATTTTCCTCCCTCCTGCCTTAGCCAGGTCTCTCCTCACTGACACTCTTGAATGTGCCAGAGAGACAATTCCCTGCATAAAAGTCTGGAAAAGACAAATTCAGGACACAGGAACTCTGTGTTATCAAAGCCGTGTTTGCAATCCCAGTGGGCATTAGGACAAGTATATTTCAGAAATCTGCATCCCAAATTCAGAAGGAAAAGCACAGAACACCACAGCATTTTGGCCTAATCAAACTTTATTTTCATGACTACTACAGGAACCTAAAATGCACGTGCAATAGATTTGGCAGAAGAAATATAGGATTAATAAAGAAATGAACTTTACTTGGTTGATTTGAATTCCTTCAGATCCTGCAGAGGTCTTCTCGTCTACAATACACACTTTTTGTTATTAAAGCTATCAAAATCCCAAAGCTAAAAATGGCAGCTACTGGGTCTGAATTCCCTCAGCAGTAGTACTCTAGTTGAACAGGCAGTGACACAACATGCCTGTGAAAGGTGCTTTTGGAAGGTGATATATTCAGAGTGAGCATTGGAGTTTCAAAGCTCTTGAAGCAGGCTGGACATTTCTATGCAAATGCAGAAGAGTGGGGAGATCTATTCAGCAGAAGGAGAAGGATTCCTCCATTCACAGAGGGAAGGAAATAGCAAAAGCACTTAAAACTCTTCAGTGTAAATCAGCTGGCCAGGCAGGAGTGAACAGCATTCAGTGTCTTCAGGGGAAGGTGCTGCTCTGTGTCCTGGGTGGTCACTGTCAGCAGCTCTGTCACTGCTTGTTCAATCCCCTTGTGCTGCTGGTTCACATTCTTTCCTGCTCTTCTGCGGGTTCCTCTTGCCTTCATTCCCCATGTCTGCAAGAGCAAAGAGGAATTTCAACATTTAATGGATTTGAGCCTAAGAACCACTGTTTGATAGCTGAGAGCTCCCTTACCTCAGAAAAGAAACAGCTTGATACTCATGAGTGTATTGACAGTGATGACCTTTGCCAGCAGGACTCTCAAACCCAGCACAGCCATAGACAGCATGTTCACTCTCTCCCCTTCAGCATCTGCTCAGGGACCAGAAAAGATGAGAGAGATCACAGTCTAGGTTTTGATGATGTGATCTTGGAAGAAAGTGGAAAAAACCACTGGGGATAGTTTGAGGGAAAGGAAGAGCAGCAGGGAACAGACAATAGAGAAGATGGCAACAGCAGGGCAGCCCAGGGTCTGTCTGCATTGCTTTTTGCTTTCTGGAGCTTGTGTGTTACTGCAGGAGCAACCCTGGGACAGCAGCTTGTGCCTGCTGAATTTGTTGTGTTCTGATTCCTCTCCCCTGGAGAAAAGACATTTCCATGCCTTAATCCCCAAACAGCAATAGAACTTCACAGCCTGTTTGGGTAACTCACCTTGTGCAGAGAGGTCTGTGCTGTTGCACACCCTGTTCCTGGGCCCTGTCACTGGCTCTTCAGTTACTGGTAATGGGTAACTGGTAACTGTAATTGATTCTTCCTCTGCTGTTGCAGGGTAAAAAAAAAAGGCATTTTAAACTCTATGCACATTTTATACAGGATTAATAAAATGTTAATGTGACTCTTCCCACAGGAACTTGAGGAAAGTACAGACTGAGGTTCAGATGATCAGTCATTAATGCCAACATTCATTTGAGGAGATAATTTCTCCATGCAGTTGGAGAAAATAAAACAATTCCTGCATTGCTTTGGTTTTACTATTTGAATGCCTTTCAAGATGATTCAACCAATTCCAGTAAATATAAAAAGTGCTTATTTTTAAAAAAACCCCAAAAGTGCCCACACCTTTAACTTTTAGTTGGATTTTAGAAAGGCTGTTTCAGGTTGAATTGCAGGAGATGTAGTGCTACAGGGGGAAATATTTAGTCATAAGGAAATTCACAATTTGAACAAATGGATTGTGTCTTTCTCCCTGCCTCCCTTAAAAATGTTGTCTTGGATTGATGATATGATAATCCTTTATCCCCTATCGTTGGCTTATATGCCCAAGAAAGAAAAAACTGTGTAAAAATGTGTGGTCCTGTCTCTTTAACTGCACCCAGCCGCAGAGAGAAACGCGGGTTGTTTTGAAAACATTTTCCCCAAGCCTCGCTCCGGGGGAGGATTCGTCGCCCGGCAGAGACTGCGTGCTGGACGGGGGTCGGAGTGAGCTCTGTTCCCGTTTTTTTCCATTCTTCTTCTTTTTCCTCGTTTGGACCCCTTCTCTTCGATCTGCTTTGCCACCCGGAGACCCAGGAGGGCCAGAGGACAGCAGAGCTCTCCAGGGAGCTCCACCCGGCCCCGGGTGGGGGGCGAGGAGGAGAGGGACTGCGTCTGAGAAAAGGACTTTTTAATCAGGTTGAATAACTGCCTTTCACCTTGTTTTTTCCCCTTCCCCTGTGCCTTGTAGGGCACTCTGCGTGGTTTTGTTAAATAAATAGTTTTTTCTTCACTTCCATCTAAGAGGTTCTGTTGTGGGTGGGGGAGGGGGTGTCGGGGCCCTTCACTCTCGGAGGAGAGAGAGTCTTATCATTAACCCGGGACAAATGTATCTCCAACTAATTCAGCAGTTGAAACCATTTCAAAGTACCAAATGTCTTTCTCATTTCTGCAGGCCAATGCTCACAAGCAGGAGAACACCAAGCCCCACAGGACACTGTCTCCAGCAAGAAGTGACAGCTGTGCCACCAAACTGTACCTGGCAGTGCTGTTATGGTGCTGTTGTTGGATTTGGCTGTGCAGGTCACCTCTGTGTCTTTTGTCACTCTGACCACTTTAATTGCATTGTACAATCCCTCTGATGTCAAAATGGATGTGCTCTGCTCATATACAACCTCCTTAGAGGGCATCTCCAAGGTGATGTTCTTTGTAAGGAAATTCCTTGCCAAACAAGCTGCTTTCCCAGTGCTGCCACCTTCTTCCAGTTTTTTGGATTTCATCAGAATGACTTGAGGGACAGAACTGTTTGGGATATCTGTAATAGAAGCATGGTTTGGACATACCAAACAAGTATGAAGTACAAGTAATGAAATTACATTTCTTAAACTTATCGCAGCAAGGACACAGTTGGTCTCAAAAGAATGTAGCAGCCAACAAATCATTGTGGTACCATGGTTTCTTTTTTAAACAAAATATCTTTGCCACTAGGTCAGGTCATACATGGAGAGTCAAGGGTGATCTCACAAAACAATGTCAGGATTTACCTCAGGATGAGCAATTTGAATTAGGGTAAAAACATGGAATTGAAAGGAATCCTCCTGACTCCTTCTTTGCAACAAAGGGCTCAGCTTATGAAAAGCTGTCAGACACATCCACAAAGGTTTCTGTCTCTACTTTGACTCCAGCATCCTGATGGGACTCTTGATAAAGAGAGGTGCATTAGGCTTTTTATTTTGCATGGTATCTGCTTTTCAGGTGGGTCAAGGAATCCCTCAGGTCTAACAGGGTACTGATCCAAGTCTGATCAAGGGGCTCTGATTTTACACCCTTTCCCCTTCCACTCTATGCCTCTGCTGAGGAACTGAGATGAAAACCAAATCGTGCTCTGCCAGAACTTCATGGGTCAGCTCTGCTGATCAAACAGGCAGAACTACACACTTACAGCAACCAGACATCCAACAGAAATCAAACATTGACAAAAGAAAAAGTGAAAATTCAATTAGCACCTTGGAAAATGGAAATGCATAGAGGATATGTATTTGGCTCCACAATCTGTTGAGCTCCTTTCCCAAAGAAAAGAGCAGCAGTAACACACAGTTAAAACATGCAAATCAAACATGGTTTGTTTTGCTATTCCTCCTATACACATTTCCTTCCCAGGTGTTGTACCATGGTTTGCCAGAGCTTGTCAGTCTTGTACATTCTGTGTTCTCTGGGAAGACCTTGAAAGGCTTCTCAGGTGGTCTCCTCTCCAGGCTTTCCAAACAGCCAGAATACAAACAAGCTGCTTCTCTGCAATAACTCCCTGGGCAAGATCTTCAGCAAGAAATAATGTACACAGTGCAATTGTAGTTCATAGTGCAGAAGATTTGTTTTCTCTGACACCAGAGTCCCTGAGTCCCACTAGTTTGCATTACCTGACAATACAGCCATGTATTCCTCCCACTGCTTGCTTTTGGGAAGGATCTGTGTTTTATGTTCTGGCAATTTATTTGGACAAAAAGTGGTATTTCTCCTTTGCTTTAGTCTTATACAGTCACAAGAAGTGCCCTATATTCCAAAAAGTGATGGGCCTTAGCATTCTAATGAATGTTTTAACTGGAATAAACCAACCTGAACCAAAGAAATGCATTCTCTCTCCTTAACCCTGTCCGTGCCTTGAAGACAATGTGCCTGGAGTATCTCACAGTGAAAATAATGGTTATTTTATGTCATTTTGATTTGGGTGAATTCTCTAAAGATTTGCATAATTAAGTATATGTGCTCTAAACACCTTAAAATGAATATTAGTAGCTCTCAAAGGAATTCAAAACCAAAAGGGAGACGTTGCTCATATTCTAGAAATTTTGGCTTCAACCTATTAAGTATATCAGCAAACTCGAAAGGGACTTTGATTCTTAAGGCTCAATGTCTTCTACTGTCCAACGTAATCCCAGAATCTCTTTGTAGCTCTGAAAATATCCTACCTTCAGCTAGGGAAAAAACCCAAAAACCCAAAAACTTTGAACAGCATGGAAAGAGGAGGTCGTTCTTTGGGTGATATCTTGGCATTCCTTTGTCCATTTGGCATTGGAATTGCACTGGGGGTTTTCCTGAATACACATTCATTCCCATGCAACATTTCCTAGAGATATGGACAGATATTATGCAGCACCCAAGGGAGTTCCATGCCCTTCTGGAAGGAGAGCAGGAGGTTTTACAGATCCATGTCCCATCAAATAACATGGGACCAACTTGCAGCACTTTAAAGACATGCAGACCTCTGAAAGCACAGCAACAATTCCTAAGGGATGCACCTGGATCTTTAGGATAACAGAGACCAACACTGCAAACTCCTCTGCCACCCCAACCTTCACATTCCCTTAGAAAAGCTTGGGGTGAAATCCACCTTTCCATACATCATGGAATTCCAAATAAAGATAGAAATAAGTAAGGTTTCTTATAATCCCTACTCCCCACACTGATCTTTTCAGAGCCCACACAACTTGGGAGCCAATTGTCTTTCATTCCAGGAGCTCTTGGATATGAGGCACTTGTGAGAATTTAAGCTCAAGGCAGTTTAAGCTCCTTCCTCCTCTGTCTCCAGGCCACTGGAATTACTGCCCTGGGGACACTGGGAGTCTAGGGCTGATGGCAAAACTTCTCAAACTGGGCAGTTACAGATCTGTCTCAAAACTCCTCACCACTGTGAGCTCTTCCCTGAGCTCTGCATTCCTGCCCCAAGTGAGTCAGTGGAAGTCCACTGCAGAATGGGACACTTCACAGCAAATTGGGGCAGAGTGCTGTCCAAACTGGGAATAAGTTACAACATGCTAAGCAGTGCCCCGCTGGTGTTTGGGGATCATGGAATAATGGTGCTGTGCAGAGTCAGCCCAGTTGTTCTGGGAAAGCTTCCTGAGCAGATCCAAGCTGAGGATTTGGCTTGAAATCCTGGCTGGAGAGTGAGGGCACTCAAGGGATCATGGCAGCTAGAAATTCTTACAGTGAACACAAACCATTAAATTGTTCCCCCCCATAATAAATTTAAATGAAGTTTTTAAAAGAAAAAACTCCACACTTACTTGGTACAACGGTGAGAGTTGTCCCTGGTCCAAATACAAGCTTTTCTGTTCTCACACTGCTAAGACGCACTCCAAGAAATCACTCTTTCCTCATGTTGTTCAAAAGTGTTGTAGAAACAGGAGATGAAAAGCCAGACATTTGTCCTAATTATCCATGGGTGAAAGTCCATGAGAGGATCCAGAGGTATATTTACTTCCAAAACTGGAAAGGGAAAAAAAGTTAATCGAATAGTTCAATGATTTCAGTTAGCTTGAGTACAGAATTTCCAACTTCTCCATTTGTTCCATCTTTTGGAACCCCCAAAAGGATAAAAGGAAATATAAAAAGAATGTTCTATTTTTTTACTTAATCATTACAGTCATCCATCTCCTTTCTTTTCCAAAATATCTCATGTTTTTCCTTCTTTGTATTTTTGTACAGGTCCTCATGCTGCTTATATCATTGTGGTACCCCAGCCCAAAACACTGTGATATATTTCATAGCAAAAACTGTCTCTGTTCCACTACACAGAATTTTGGATTATACAGGCAGTCACATGACTTCTTCTGTGGTTTAAGAGCCAGTGTACCACATGAAGAAACTCTACATGGCTTTCAAGGAAGGATCCAAAATAATATCAGAAAGGGTTGAGTTTTAAATGAGAACTTGGGGATTACATGACGTCTCTGAAAAGTCTGATGGAGTTAGATCAACATAGATGAATGGATCTATAGATCTATAGATGGATAGAAAGCAGAAAAATAGTCAGTACTTTTTGTGTTATTTCAATACATTTCTTGCAATGCAGTCTGTTACCAGTTCTTCTCTCCCTTGTGGGTACTAGTGATAGTGTGACAGGAGTCCTGGGATGTAGCAGGGTGGCTCTGGGAGTCTTGGGAGGAATGGATTAAAAGCAGAAGGCTCAGGAGGATTGTAAATCGCTCAAGTGACCTTGAAGCTGGGATTTACCCTTGGTAGCCCAGGGTGCACTGCGCCCAGGGATCCTCTAGCATGGACCCAGTTTAGATGGTGGTGTCTCTCTGTGCCTCTGCCTGGCTCTTGCTGTGGGATTCCCCCAGCTTAGCAAGGTCATAGAAATAAATGAACTCTTTGTGAGTTTGAGGCTGCTCCAGCTGCTGCGTGGGCTGCATCACACAGGGGGCAGTGGCCAAGGGCATGTGGGCCCAGATGGAATTCTCCTTCATCCTGCTGGAGAGGGGCGAGGTGAGGAGAAGGAGGAGTGGATGGATCATGCAGCTCAGTAGTTGGTTACACAGTTGGCATTGGCAAATGGGACTTTTTCAACATCAACACATGTTGGAGGTAAGGAATTGTTCTTATTTTTTTTCTTTCTCTCAGGGAATTTTCTTCCAGATTTTGGCTGAGAAATGATAACACGATACTTAAGAGACAAAAGATTTGGCAGGGTGGGGGAGGAGGAAGAAGGGTACAGTTGGCTACCCTCCTAGCTGGAGGCTTTCTCTGGGGAAGTGCAGAAATACTCGAGATCTTGGCTGGCAGGTGAGGGGCTGGGCTCAGCTCTTCGCTGGCTCTATTTCTGTTAGGATCGGAGGAAAGATGGTTGCAGTCTTGGTGCCAGGCTGCTGCTGCAGGGAGGATTCGCTGCCACCATGGAGTTCTGTCCTGCACTGCTCCTCCTACCATGGGTGAGCCTGTGATCGTAAGAGCAGCCATTGAACTGGGACCTTTTCAACACCTGATCTCACTGGAAAAGATCCTCACCATCTGCTCGGGTTCCCCAGAGGAAAAGCCAGGACCTTGACCCCTGAGAGAGCATCTCATCCCATCACTAGAACATTGTAGGAGGTTGGGGGGCATTGGAATTTTTTCTTCATCCCTGTTACTACGCAACAAATTGCTGGGTGATTAAAGCCATCAACTCTTTTGTAAGAGACAAAAGGGTGTGCTGGGTGGGGCAGGGGAAGGAAAGAGCCAGCCTTGGAACTGGCACTCTTGTTGTCAGACACCTGGAGGAGAGACTGCTCTTTACTTCTGGCTGCGACCACAGGAGATCCAACTGTGCCCTGTCTTCTTCTCCTGGCTGGGTGAGCTTTGATTCAACCTCTTTCCCACTGGGAAGTGCACGCTTTCCAGGCTGTGTTTCTCACAGTCTGGCTGTCCCTGCTGTCCACCCCACTTTGCCGCACGAGATCGCGGCATCTGCTGTGACTGCAGAGTCCTTGCTGCCTCGCCGGCTAGCCTGGGAGAGCCAGCTCCTGCCCCTGCCACCGTGCTCGTCGCTCTGAGCTGCTTGCTGCCCTGCCTGCTCCTCAGCCTTTTCCGCCACCACCAGCTGCGTGAGGCTGACCTGACCCTGCGCCACAGCGCCACCTGCAGCCGCTCGGCAGTCATCGCACCTGCCCTGCCCAACCGGAAACTCAACAGCGCCCCTGCTGCTTGCGACCGTGATAGCACCACACGGGAAAAGGCTCAGCAGCTCAAAAGTCATCTGCTATTGGTTTCTCGGTCTATTTGTGGTTGCTATTATTGTTATTGCTTGTTTATAGACACTAGTAAAGAACTGTTATTCCTTTTCCCATACCTTTGCCTGAAAGCCCTTGATTTCAAAATGAAAATAATTCTGAGGGAGGGGAAATCACATTCTCTGTCCTAAGGGAGGGTTCAACCTCTCTTAGCAGACACCTGTCTTTCAAACCAAAACAAACATGCAGTCACAGGTTCACAGGAGCCCAGGCAATGAGCACTGAACATGTACTTCCCCAGACAACCTCTGAAGTTCCCAGAAGAGATCCTCCTACACCACAAGTGGTAGCAGCCCTTCTACCACATTTCCCTCCACTGCCTTTTAGTGTCA
This sequence comes from Lichenostomus cassidix, assembly GCF_008360975.1. Lineage (NCBI taxonomy): Eukaryota > Metazoa > Chordata > Aves > Passeriformes > Meliphagidae > Lichenostomus > Lichenostomus cassidix. The sequence continues at coordinate 39,523 of NW_028147680.1, forward strand.
CCAAGCAAGACGGATGTTTCCTGCACCTGCCAGTGCCTGACTAGCGCCCTGGGGTGCAGCTGCTAGAAAGAAATGCTGAGTGATCTGTCTTCCCCATCTGGAAGTTTTGGGCCTACTGTGCTGCAGAGCTGCTCCAGTGTGATTCTTGCTCCACAGTAATACATTGCTGCATCCCCTTGCTTTGCTGCCACAATTTGCAGTTGGAGTCTGTTCTGGGAGGTCTCCTTTTCTCCCTTAAAGCGATCTTGGAAACCTTCTCCATAGGTTGAATCATGAAACCAAATCCATTCCAGAGAGGCCCCTGGGCCCTGACGGTACCAGTACATGAGGTACTTGCTCATATCAGCTCCCCTCATGCTGCACTGGAAGGTGACTGCATCTCCGTCTCGCACGGTCACTTCCCTGGAGTGTTGCTCCAAGGTCATCTGGCCAGTGATTGCTGCAGAGAGAAAGAACAAGCCATGATCGCTCCAGAGTCAGCAAAGGTCAGGGCAATGCTGGTGGGGCTTCCGACTGGAACTGAACCAGAGGAAAAAATCATCCTCTTTGAACCCAGCTGACACACATGGGCAGAGCTGGTAGCAGCTATCAAGGCTCACAAGGAAGGAGACACCACAATTCCCTCCCTGATTTTCTCTATCAGATAGGAAGCTTTTTCTGATTTTCCCCAAAGAAGCAAGAAGGATTTACACCATTGGGTGAAAAATCCCTTTGTCTTTGCCCAGACAGGATGGTGAGGAAGCCACTCTCCTGTCCCTGAAACTGCTCTACATGAGCACAGGAAAGACAAAAGCTGTGACGGGCAGCTGAGGCTTGGGCCCTGTGCTGCCATCCTCCAGCTGGTCTTTGCCAGAGGGGCCGCAGTGCCCAGCAGCAGAGTGTGCAGTGCCAGGGCAGAGCGCTGTGCCCCAAGGTCTGAGTGCAGCAGGGAGGTGCCCTGCGAGTGCCCAGGCTGCAGAGGAGGCAGCGTGGATGGATGGATGGATGGAGGTGCCGAGCTGCCAGCTAGAAGAGGAGCAGGGCTGTTCTCCCCGGGCTCCACAGGCATGGCTGGGCAGCTGGAGCCAGGAACAGGTCTGGCTGCAAGCACTCAGCACAGCTGCCCAGAGCCGAGCAGAGCACAGGGCCACGCTCAGCTCCAGGGGGCATCAGCCCTTCCCTTCACTTACCTACGATGGGCAAGAAGCCCACAGTGCACAGGGCACTCCACATGGCCAGGCCTGCTCTGGCTCACCTCTCTGCACCTTCTGTCTGCCTGCACAACAGCTCTGCCCACACCTTCCCTGCCTGCGCCTCTGTCACTGCACTCAGGCCCAGTCCCTCCTAGGCCCTCCCTCTGTCTGTGACAACAGAGAGGGGAGAGCTGTGGGCAGGAGGAGCACAACTTGAAGCTCTTGTGCTCTCCTTGGTGTTTCTCACCCTGTGTGGTGCATGAACAGACAGTCTGGGCAGGAAATGCTGTGGTGGGGAAAAGGTGATGTGTTTCTGTGGGGGCATCCATGGTCTTTCCCTGAGGAAGTCTTGCAGACTGCTGCTGGGACTTTCAGGCTGACCAGAGAGGCTGTCAGCTTGTCCTTTCCCTTGCCCCCTGGCCCTTGCTGCTACTGAGGAGTTGCTCCCAGATGGGATGCCCCAGGATCCCAGCTCAGCTTGGCCAGGGCACCTCTAAGCCAAAGTGCTCCTCACACCTCTCCCTGCACTCTGGCCCAGCACCCTACTCTCTCCACAGTGATGACATTTCTCCAGCTGTATCTTCCTGTCAAAACCCTCCTGGATCTCGGCCCAGGCAGCAAAGGCAGCACAGGAATCTGCAGGGACCAGGCTGCTGGGGCTGCACAGCACAACCAGGACACTTCCTTCCTTCCCTATGTCCTCCTCTTCAGAAGGACCCCATGGCTCTTCATAGGACCACAGGAAGGGACAGCTCTAAATCCTGACAGTGGCATTGTCCTCACTGCCACCATCCTTTTAGGGAGCATTGCCCACTCCACACAGTCCTACCACAGACTGAATCCATTCCCTCCTCTTTCTTTCCCTGGGTACTTGGATGTGGTGCCTTGTAGAGGGGATCATTAGGACTGGGGTGGGAAAAGGGAGCTGGAGAGTGTAGAGAAACCCACGGAGATTGGGGGCTTGAGGCTGGGAAAAGCAGTTGGGTGCCAGGGAGAGCTATGGTGCTCTTGGAAACTTGGGGATGCTCCAGCATGGTAGAACATACTAGATTCCCCATGGTGCCAAGATCACAGAGGATTTGTCTAGTCTGGAAAAAAGGAATTTGAGGACCTAATCCTTGTCTCTGCCTCTTTAGGAAAGAAGGTTGAGAAGGATATTCTCCCTTCTCAAGGGAGGTACACAGTGATGGGACATGTGGGAATGGTCAAGAGCTGCAACTGAGGAGGTTTGGCCTGGATGTTAGGAAGCATTTCTTTACTGAGAGAGAAATGAAATATCCACACAGGCATCCTAGAGAGGTCAATGACTCCAGCCTGTGAGTGTTTAAGAGGCATTTGGACAATGTCTTTTGACACATGCTGCAGCTTTTGTTCAGCCCTGAAGGGCTTAGGCAATTGGACTAGACAGTCGTTGTAGCTCATTTTAAATTGAAATAGTCTTCCCTCTCCCCTGCCCTCCACTCCTCTCCTCTGCAAGCCCTTAGGCACAATGAGACCCCATTTCCCTGACCCCAGGCACAGCCCACTCACTGACTCTGCCCTTGCATGGGCTGTGACCCACGTGAGCACACAGGAGGGGAGGAAGCTGATGTTGCCCAGGCACACCCCAAGTGTGTTCGCTCTCACTGTGGTCCCTCCAGGGTGCAGTAATAGAGTGCACTGTTCCCCAGCTCCAGCCCACTGATGGTCAGTGTCCCAGAGCTCTTGTCAGCCTGGCAGGAAAACCCCTTGTGGGCAAAAGGGGCTGTGTGGCTGTAGGAGCCTCCATGGCCCTGGCCCTGCAGCAAGTACTGCAGGGATCCACCAGGACACTGCTGATACCAGGCCATGTAAATATAGGAGGCTTTGGAGCTGTAAGTGCAATCGAGGGTCCCAGTACTCCCTGCTGGGCACCACACTGCAGAGCTTGTTGCTTGGATCTCATCACCTTGAAATGCAGCTGAAAGAAAAGCAGGCCCATTGCATCACTGCTTTGCTCTCAGTGGTGCGAGGAGATGGCCCCTAAAAGTGTCAAAGGAAGCAGGCAAAGGTGTTGTCAATGCCCAGGTGCTTTGAGTGCCCTCGGGAAGAAGGAGAGCAAAGGAAGGCAGAGACAGGCTGCAGGCAGGCAGAGTGACCAGGCTGCTTTGTGCTTTGAACAACCTCTACAGAATGAGGCATTGGGGATTTCAGATATGCCATAAGCCATCGAAGGGAAAAGAGCTCTCGATGAAAAGCCAGGATCACTTGTGCTGTCCAGGGATAGCCCCAGATTTCTTGGGAGCAGCCCTGAGCTACCTCAGAAGTCTGTGTCTTAGAATCGCATGGACCTTGCTGCAGGCCCCATATGTTTGTGTTAGAGCACAGCAGGATTTCCTGTCCCCGTGTGAAATGGCACAGAAATACCGGGCAGAGTCCAGGGGATCCAAGGCCCACAGCGATAGGGATGACACGGACCGAGAATTGTCTCTGGACAACAAGGCTCGACCCTGCATTGCTGGCCCACTTTTATTGAGAGAGGAATCAGGGCTGATAATGGACACCCACTCCAGGCTGCCTCCAGGTGCCTGATGGTACCACCAAATATCATAGTAATGAAAGTTGAATCCGGATCCACGGCAGGACAGGGTCACGGATTCCCCAGGTGCTCGCAGCCCTCCGCCAGCCTCCTCCAGCCTCAGCTGTGCCCAGAGCCCTGCGAAGAGAGAGCGCAGGAACCGGGCAGGGTGTGACCACGGACCGAGGACATTGTCCTGGTGTCCCTGTGCCCCCGGCCCGCCACAGTAACAAATCCGCTTTCCTCCTCACCCCCACCATCTGCATCTGCATCTGTCCCTGTCCCTGTCCCTGTCCCTGTCCCTGTCCCTGTCCCTGTCCCTGTCCATCCTCCCCCGCTCCAGACTCGCTGCCCTCCCTGCCCGGCTGTCACCTGCCGGCCACAAGGCCAAGGCCAAGGCCACCAGCCACGGCCCCAGCCCAGCGCACATGGTGACCAGCCCCGGCTCCGCCGCAGCCGCCCAGGAGCCGAGCGGAGCCGCGCTCGGGCCGCTCCCGCCCGGCCCCGCCTCGCCGGGGCAGCGCCGGCGCCTCTGCCCGCCCCGACACAGCCAGCGGGGCTCCGGGGCACGGCAAGGGCAGCACCGCATGGAGAGCGCGTTCTGCCAAAGGGACCCGAGGCGTTCGTGGGCAGCTCGCCCAGCAATTGGCCCTGGAAGCACAGAAGGTCGCTGGGATCCTGGGCAGCCTTAGACGAAATGCTCTCAGCAGCTCAGGGAGGTGATGTCTCCTCTCTCCTCAGCACTGCTGAGGCCACACTAGAGTACTGGGGGCACAGCTTGACTCCCCCTACGAGAAGGAGTTTTATGTCCTGGAGAGAGGCAGTGAAGGGCCAGGAAGATGATAATGGGACTGGAGGACCTCTTGCATGAGGAAAGGCAGAGGGAGCTGGGACTGTTCACCCTGGAGAAAAGAAAGCCTGGTGTTGGGGAGATATTCTCTCAGCAATGGATAGGAAAAGGATTTTAGAATCACAGAATGGATTGGATTAGAAGTGAAATTTAGAGGTGATCTAGTCCAGCCTTCCTGCTATGATCAGCGACACAAGGAGCTCAAGCTGCACCTAATCTGATCTTAAATGTATCTGTGGTTGGAGCAGATACAACTTCTTGGGGCAACTTCTTTTCATCACTGTCATTACAAGAAATTCATGCTTAATTTTGTACCATACAGCACTTAGTACAAATATCAGAGATTAACATGGTCTTGTGTTAACTCCCTACATCTGTGACTAATAAGTCTTGTGTCAGTTAATGCTTCCTTATTTACTTATATCAGTGACTAATATGTATTTGCCAATATTGTTGTTTTGAGGACAAGGATTGTGTGTCAGAGTGAAGAACGATAAGAGAAGTACGTTATGACCAGAGAACCTATTTGAGATACTCTCATGGAGAAAAGATTCAACAGAAGATCTAGAACCATATTCAAACAAGTCCATGAAGATAATTAGCATATATGCATGTATTCAGGAAGTGTGATGAATATGTATTCATTTCTGGAACAGGACTTTTCTGTAAGGTTACTAAGCATGCTTTGAGGTGACATCCCCATGCATCCAGAGCTGCTGATTCAGTAATGTTGGCTTTCTAACACAGCAAATTGGTTGGAGAGTTTATTTCATAGGTTTTGGTGGCAGTGGGCAGAGTGGATGGGAGGAAATTCATTTGGGAAATGATGAGTAGAAGTTCTCCCTCTCCCCTTCACAGCAACCCAAAGGCCACTGCTAGAGGGTTGCAGGGGGTATATGTTACAAATTATCCCCATGGCAATTTCATTTCTATACTAAACCAACCCAGTTCTCCCAGACTCTCCTATGTCAGCTGTTCCCTTCCTTGTCTTCACAGCCTTTCATTGCATTTGTTCCCCTCTTTCCATGTCCTTCCCAGGCTTGGGAGCCTAGTGGGTAACTCAGTCGTCCACAGTCTCACCAGTGCTGAGCTGAAGAGGATTCCTCCCCAGTGAGCAAGGAGTCAGGTCAACATGCCAGGAGTCTGCATGGCAAACGAGGCTGGGGAAAACATGGGCTCACTGCTGAATGGGATGGGGACCAGGTGACACAGGATGTGTGTCCTAGTCTCTGCCAGGAAAGGGTTCATTTTGTACAGTAGCCAGGAGGGGGTGTGGCCAGAATCGACTATTGTTCAATACCATCTCAGGTCACTTGCCAGGCATGGGAGTAAGGGATTCCCTCTCTTCTTCAGGTCAGGAGGAGGGAGGGGGAGAAAGCTCATCAGGCAAAAGAGTCTTGTTTTGCTTTCTGTGTAAATAATGTCTTCGTTTTTTACTTTTGTTATTAATATTGTTGCTGGTACTGTTCATTCCTTATCTCATTGCTATTTCCAGCAAATTATTCTCATCTCAACCTCTGATTTTAACCATTGTGCCTCCAATTCTCAAGCCCATTCCGAGAGCAGAAAGTGGGAAGGGAAGGGGTAGAAGGACTAAACAAGCTCTGGTTTGGGACAGTCTCCATGGATGACACTGAATTGGGGTCTACTATTCCTAAAACACAACAAGAAGGGAAAGGGCTGAGGTACTGAATGCTTTATTCTCCTCAGGTTTCAGCAGCCAGACCAGCCTTCAGAAAGTCCATTTCCCACAGTCCAGGGGGAGAGACTGGAATAATGAATATGTACCCTTGCACAACCTATGTCACTGAGCCCTTTCTTAGTCCTTAATGAAAGACTTTGTCCAGAAGGTTCTCAGGGAAGTCAGTGCTGAAAGCACAAGTGAATGAACAGTACAAAACATCCACTCTTTTCTCACCCACACAGACCCTTTGCCTCACTTGCAGAAGGCTGTAAATGTAGCGAAGCACAATTGCCACTTCCCAAAGCCTTGCTGACTTTCCATGAGGAAGGAGGGCTGTGAGGTGCTCCAGGGGCCAAAGCAGAGATTCCCCTGATGTCCATGGTGAAGACAATGGTGATGCAGGTTGTCCCTCTGCAGGCCATGGCAATGGATACCAGATCAGATATTGATCCTGCAGACAGTGTAGAACCCCACACAGGAGTGAGTGGATACGGCCTGAAAACATCTGTGACTCCATGGAGAGCTCACATTGGAGCAGGCTCCTGATGGGAGCTGTGGTCCCATGGAGTGAGTAGCCCAGGCCAGAGGGGGTTTTCTGACAGAACCTGTGTCCCACAGAGGAGCCACAGTGCTGCAGTGTGTTCCTGAAGGGCTGCACCCCATGGAAAAGACCCACTGGGTGGGAGGAGTTTGTGATGAACTGCAGCCAGAGGGAAGAACCTGCACTGACGAAGGTCCTGGAGAAATATTTTCATCCAAGGGTTGGACTGCACACTGAAGCTGGGGAAGAGAGTGAGAAGGAAAAAATGGCAGGGAAAACAGGAACTGATTGCAAGTTACATTCCCCATCCCTGTTTGCAGGGATCAGGTGGAGGAGTTGTTTCATGATTTGTTCTCATTTCTCATGAACTTACGTTGATTTGATTGGCAATGACTTCATTTTCCCAAGTCAATATGTTTGCCCATGGTGGCATTGCTGGGACATCTCCCTGTCCTTATCTCAAACCATATGCATTCATTGCATATTTTTTGCCTTGTCCTGTAGAGGAGGAGCACTGAGACAGCAGCTTGTTGAGACCCTGGAACACAACCAAAGTCAACTCCTTCTTCCTGATCAGGTGCTCTGTAGCAGCCACCCAGAGCAATGGCATCCCTGATGATCTACCTTTCCTAAACATCCTGGCTCCATCTCCACAGGACCCGAGAAGCTACAGCAACACATCTCCATCATCCCATGGCTCTGCAGCCAAGGCACAGAGGAAATATGAGGATATGCTGGACAGGAGGGCAGGCAACGAGCACTGAACATGCACTTGCCGTAACAGCCTCTGAAGTTCCCAGAAGAGATCCTCCTACACCACAAGTGGTAGCAGCCATTCTACCACATTTCCCTCCTCTGCCTTTTGGTGCCCCCAAGCCAGAGGGATGTTTCCTGCACCTGCAACTGCCTGACAAGAGTACTTGGGGTGCTGCTCTTAGAAAGAAATGCTGAGAGATCTGTCTTCCTCATCTGGTGGTTTTTGGTCCTCTCTGCTGCAGAGCTGTTCCAGGGTGATTCTGCTCCACAGTAAAACGTTGCTGCATCCCCTTGCTTTGCTGCCACGATTTGCAGTATGAATTGGTTCTTGGAGCTCTCCAAGGAACCCTCAAAATGATCTTTGAAACCTTCTCCGTAGATATCACCCTGCCTGTAAATAAATTTGGGAGAGCCGCCTGGGGCCTGACGGTACCAGTACATTAAGTAGTCGTCCATATCAGCTCCCCTCATGCTGCACTGGAAGGTGACTCGTTCTCCCTCTCGCACGGTCACTTCCCTGGGGTGTTGCTCCAAGGTCATCTGGCCAGTGATTGCTGCAGAGAGAAAGAACAAGCCATGATCACTCCAAGAGTTAGCAAAGGTCAGGGCAATGCTGATGAGGATTTGGAATGGAACTAAAACAGAGGGAGGACAAAATCATCCTCTTTGAACCCAGCTGACAAACATGGGCAGAGCTGGTAGCAGCTATCAAGGCTCACAAGGAAGGAGACACCACAATTCCCTCCCTATTTTTCTCCATCACACAGGAAGCTTTTTCTGATTTTTCCCAAAGAAACAGGAAGGATTTGCACCATGGGGTGAAAAATCCCTTTGTGTTTGCCCAGACAGGATGGTGAGGAAGCCACTCTCCTGTCGCTGAAATTGCTCTACATGAGCACAGGAAAGACAAAAGCTGTGACGGGCAGCTGAGGCTTGGGCCCTGTGCTGCCATCCTCCAGCTGGTCTTTGCCAGAGGGGCCGCAGTGCCCAGCAGCAGAGTGTGCAGTGCCAGGGCAGAGCGCTGTGCCCCAAGGTCTGAGTGCAGCAGGGAGGTGCCCTGCGAGTGCCCAGGCTGCAGAGGAGGCAGCGTGGATGGATGGATGGATGGATGGATGGATGGATGGATGGATGGAGGTGCCGAGCTGCCAGCTAGAAGAGGAGCAGGGCTGTTCTCCCCGGGCTCCACAGGCATGGCTGGGCAGCTGGAGCCAGGAACAGGTCTGGCTGCAAGCGCTCAGCACAGCTGCCCAGAGCCAAGCAGAGCACAGGGCCACGCTCAGCTCCTGGGGGCATCAGCCCTTCCCTTCACTTACCTACAATGGGCAAGAAGCCCACAGTGCACAGGGCACTCCACATGGCCAGGCCTGCTCTGGCTCACCTCTCTGCACCTTCTGTCTGCCTGCACAACAGCTCTGCCCACACCTTCCCTGCCTGCGCCTCTGTCACTGCACTCAGGCCCAGTCCCTCCTAGGCCCTCCCTCTGTCTGTGACAACAGAGAGGGGAGAGCTGTGGGCAGGAGGAGCACAACTTGAAGCTCTTGCTGCCCTCTTCCTGTGGTACCTAACCTTGTGTATGTTCCATCTGTGCTCCTCGTGTTGATAGTTGGTGGGGCTGTGGGCATTGACAAGGGGATTGGGAAGAGGACAGAAACTCTCAGCCTCTGGAGGTGACTCCCTCTCCACGTGTGAGAGGAAGGTATTGTCCCAAGGAAGATCTAGTAGTTTGTGCAATCAGGTGAAACCCCATGGTTTGAGACTGTATTGGTCATCAAAATAAAACTGTATGTGCAAATGCCTGTTAGAGATCCCCACAAAATCTAGAAGGCTGGGTTGTCTCTACTCTGTCTCCTTGCAGGTTATGTTTCAATACTTTTTACACCTCACAAAACGTGAAGTGCTCGTAATGTGGGAGGCTTTGGCATAGTCAGGAATAAACTAAGGGCCTCCCTACAGAAATGGTAGAGTTGACATATATTTTCAAAGCTGTGCTTTGGAAAGGCAGACATTCCCAGAAGCACTGCACTCCCCAGTCCTGAATGGTTTTGCAGGGGAAGATCAGCTTCTCCAATACTTCAGTTCAGACCATATCTGCTGACTGAAATGGAATGGAGAGAGAGAGAGAGAAAGAGAAGTTGCCCTTGCAGTCAGGTAATTAAGCACACTCCTAATGAGTTTCTGTGATGGATATGTCCATTTCAGTTATTCACTGCATATATGTGTGGTTTCACACATATTTAGGGAAATTTTAGAAGTGCACTTTGCTTGGTCAAATTTGGTGAATAACTTAGAGTTTCAAACTCCTTTAGAATTAGTAAGGAATTTTGAAAGCAATGCTGCAAGTGCTTCTTGTATTCCACTCCATTTC